>NC_034412.1:17627461-17865483 GCF_002078875.1 Numida meleagris | reverse complement strand
CAAGATATTATCTCTCAAAGTTCAGGAATGTTTAATCTCAGACATCTTTTCAACTTAAATAACAAGTTTGTAAAATGTGCTTTCTGATCAGTGCCTTTGATTACTCATTTTATCAGAGTTAGTGGAGGAAACAAGATCCTAGGCATTCAAGTTATGACTTGTTTAGGAAATTGATACTGGCATTTTCTGCATCATTTGCTTTTTCTCCAGTGAATTACTTTCTTGTCTTTGATCCTCCTAAAGAATTTTCACCCTTATGGGAGAATAAAACTGATTAAAAAAAAAAAAACAACACAAACCAGGCAAATTTAACTTTAGACACAGTGTCTGGGCCTCCTCTTAGAATTAATGTACCTATTGATCTGTTAAAATAATAAACTGAAAGTTGCAGTCTGTCCCAGATTATTGTACAATGTTGGAGGTCAACCATCAGTTTATCCTTTAAGGATGAGTATAATGCTTATGACTATAGTTTAACCTGACAACTTTCCTAAGACAGGAAGGACAAGAGTAGAGAAGAATTAGGCTGTATGAAACACAAATGGAAACAAAAAGGTAATATGGAAACTAATTTTTCTTTCTTTGTACAGACAGAGTCCACTTAATATTACAGAGATGACAGAAAGTGTTCATTTTGTTTAGGGATATAGCTTAAACTATCTAGCAACAGGCTTTTATCTTGTTGTTGTTGTTTTGGACTGCGTTAGTCCCCATTGACATTCATTGATGCTTCCTGAATGTTTATGAGGACTAAGCAGCAGATGTGAGCACAGTGAGGCAGTGGGTGGTGTGTTTTAGTGTTGGCAACAGCAGGTCACTTCCACTGGTGCAGATCTTTACATGCAGCATGCAGGCTCTTGTTCATCACTGGCAAAAATGCAAAGCTAATATTAGTGACTATACTGGAAAAAGGTGTTTTGTAGCTGAGAATTTGCTTCATCAAACAGTGCTATTGTGCTCCTTGTAGCTGTCATTGTTTTCACAGAAGTAAATAAAGGCATCACTTTTGGACGGACCTGCATATTTTATAGGTGGCCCAAGACAATTTCTCTTCACACAGTGTGGCCCACGCAAGACAAAAGGTTGGACACTTGCGACTGATCACATATTAGTGAATATATCCACTACTCCACTAATGCCAGTTCTTGAACTACATAGGAATCTATGACCAAAATGAAAATACTAAAATGGAATTAATCTTTGCTACCAACTCTCTTACACTATCATCACTCTGTCAGTTACAAACTTAGAAATCCAAAACAGAAAAAAAAATAGATATATATCACCACAGCCTGGTATTTGTGTTTCAAGCAATTCAATCATCAGTTTCCCCTCTGGTACCTTTTCCTAGGGAATGTTTGTAAGAGTAGTTATCACAGAAACATATAACTATTCAAATTCAGTTACTGTATCAGCTCAAAAACAGGAAGGCTCTTCACAGACAAAACCATAGAAACAACGTTAAACAAGAAAAGCATAGAATCTTAAAATAACAACTGTTATTTAGGTCTAATACTGAACCACAATACACAGAAATAGTTTATAGCATTTTACCAATTACTTTGTCATAGAATCCTTTACAAAGCCTCATAAGCCTAGCTGCCACCCTCACAGTCCTCCTGAATGCATTATAGTACGTCCTAATAAACTTAAACTACACCACAATATTACAGTAAACCATGTAATAACATCCCACAATAAGTTTTTATTGTTCAGATCAGTTTGTGCGAACAGATGACATATTAAACTAAATTTGTACCTCCTCTTCGTCCTTCTACTTACTCTACATATTCTCCTTGCTTATGTCTTTATTTGCCTTTTGTTGAGCAGATATCAAGCTTATCCAGATAAGACCATCTCCCACAACATCACTCTGAGCCTAGAAGCAATGCTGCAGTCAAGAGCATTGACCTAAACAGTTCAACATTAATTCAAGTTTGTCAGGTCATTAAATGACTGATAAGACCATAATCTGAGCCCATGTTTCTTCAGCAGTAGCACTACAGTGAAAGTCTGAATGAAAATAGAACTACTTTTTATTCTCTTTTATTGTTTTCTTCTTCCTTTGCCAGCATTTTTCTTTTTTCCTCATAAAAGCAGTAGTCTTGCCTCCAGTAATAGCTCCAGTCCTTATGACCTTATCAAAAACTATCACATTAACTCTTCCTCACAAAATTATCCCAACAGCAATTGGTTATTATTTCAAAATATATCCAGCAGGTTGTTATCATTACAAACTGCTATTCCTTCTTTCCCTGTATTTTTAGAATGTATTTAAAATATCTGCAACTGTGTAGTAGCCATGAGATTAAACTAACCAAAAGCCTGTGTACTTGAAACAACAAGCAATACTTAGCTGGTTAGTATCATGAGGAAGCTACCTTCAACTCTTTTCACTTCCTACTGTGTTCATATTCAGCATTTCCCTTTGAAATGATGTTGTTTCATTGCAAATTAATTTGCAACACTTACACATACTCACTAGGTAACAATTTATTTTCCCACACGCTGTACTTTCCATAGCCTTAAATTGGAAGTGGATATATAATCTTCTAACATCCACAGCAATCTTCCATAAATACTTTATCTTGTTTATTATTCATTGCATTCATGCACTTCCAAATAAATGCATGGAAATCAGTGTGCAAACACAATGAACTAACCTCAAATATGGAACAAATAACGAAAGTATTATCTACACTGCAGTTGCTAACACTGCTATAATTAGGATTTTAACAATCAGAGCTACTAAGATTTTTCAACAGTCTTCTTTTTACAGTTACGTTTTTTAGTGCAATATTATAGAATCATAGAACGGTTTGGGTTGGAAAGGACCTTTAAGATCGTCTAGTTCCAACCTCCTTGCTATAGGCGGGGACGCTTCCCGCTAGACCAGGTTGCTCAAAGCCCCATCCAGCCTGGCCTTGAATGCTTCCAAGGAGGGGGCATCCACAACCTCACCAGACAACCTACTCCAGTGTGTCACCACCCTCACAGTAAAGAACTTCTTCCTAATATCTAGTCTAAATCTATCCTTCTCCAGTCATCCTGTGGCTACATGTGCTTAGAACAAGACCCTCCCTGGCCTTCCTGTAGGCCCCTTCAGGTACTGAAAGGCTGCTATAATGTCCCCCCAGAGCCTTCTCTTCTCCAGGCTGAAGAGCCCCAATTCTCTCAGTGTGTCCCCATAGAAAAGGGGCTTCAGAACCTCTGATCATCTTCATGGCCCTCTTCTGGGGCCACATATATCTTACATGCAATATCTCACTTTGCTAAGAAGTACCATATCCTTTCACTGAATCATTATTTTTTAGGTTGTCTTTCCTTCAGTGTTTCACACAGAGTTGGAAAAGTTACCTTGCTTAAACAAATTGTGTACTATCAACCTTACATAATTTTTAAGTCTTTTAAAATGCAAAATAGGATTTCCACAATATTTAACCTGAGTACATTTCTGCAAAGGTATCCTATGGGAATTCTTAATTTTCTCTAATGAGTGCTCCAACTTGCATGCCTGGTCTTCTGCGCATGAATATATCCTTTAAAGAAAAGCTGACCTAATTGTACAAGTTCTGCAGGCCACCTTCTACATTTTACAAAAGGCATGTGTTGTAAGTAGAACTAGCGTGCCTTTAAAAAAAAGTTAGCCACTGTATAGAACTACAGCCCTACCTTTGACCTTAGTGACTGTTTTGGTGCCACTTGCCACTTCCACGTGAGTGCCCTTATCTTCCCCCACCAGGTCACTGTTATGGATGCTAAACAGGACAGGTCCCAGGGCAGCCACTTGCAGTACTCCATATGGTAATTTATCGAGGCAGAATAGGATGAAATGGCCACTGCATTCTGGGTTTGGCCATACCCACTCCGAGCCTGGTTCATACACCCAGACTGCAAAACACTAAATTAGACATGAGTATTGTAAGAAATAGCACTGAGCCTCTTGCTAAAGAAAACGTAAATGACAGGCACCACCCTCCCCTTGTCAACAAGCTGAGTTACGTTAACAAAGAAACTAGTCAGGTTGGTGAGATGTGATTTATTCTTGATAAATTCTTACTGACTGTTCCCAATCACCTCTTGTACTTAACTGCTCACAAATGTTATTCCAAGATGTCCTTTGATTTTTCTTGGGATGGAAGTCACACTGAGTTACTTTCTGTTACCTACAGACATCAGTGACACAAGCACTAAGGCCACCACCTTACTGGGAGGTCATTTACTATTATACAGAAAAATGTAGTATGTCCAGCTCTGAAACCAGTTTCAGAACTCTCACAGCCTGACATGCAATTCCAGCTTTTCTAGTGTTCAGTGTGCAATACTGAAAACCACTACCGTATTAAGTGACAGGACATCTCTATCAGGTGCTACCATCATATTAAATATTTGTTAGATAATAAATGACAGAACTTTGATGCTTCTAAATAAACTTCAGTCAGTGTGACAAACATACACAATTGAAATTTACTGTATTATGATGGATAAAGTAATTTTGAATGGCAAATAGTAGAAGTCTGTTATCCAAGACAGTTAAGAAACAATATTTTTCTTATTTTAAGTTGTCATGGTTTTGTGATTTTCGGTTATTGGTATTCCACATCATAACATCATGTAGTGGACATACCTAGTTCTCAGAATAGAAGGACTACTACAGTCCCCATGGTACTTTGCTCCTTTGTTACCATTTTCAGCCGGAGGGAAAAGATAGAAGCTCGCAGTATAAAAACTTGCAGATCACGAGACCTCGTCCCTTTTTCCACCGTCTCTCGTCTTGGCAGCACCTCGCTCTCCAGCCGTCTTATCGTCGGTAGTAGAGTAAGGCCTACCTTGATTTTGGGACATTCTCTCTCTCTGTATTGGATTTATCAGCTTAAATTGTAATTATATTGTATTATAGTGTGTTGTTTTGCATTCCGATATTTTATTTAGTAAATTTGTTTCTCCTCAGATTGTTGCTGCTGTTCTTTGCTCTCAGGGCCATCTCCCTACCTTTTTCCCCTTTCCCCTTTTCCCAGGACATGGGCCCTTGGGTCCCCCGTCCCCTTTGTCACGGAATCGGGCCTAACGCCCGTAAACCGTTAACATAAGTACACATACGTATTTTGCACAAGAGTCACACAGGAAGATCTACTGTTATTCTACAACGTCAATATTCAGAAGATTCTGTCATTTGATTAGCTATCTTGAACTCTTTAGTATAATGGAAGCACAGTCACTGGAATACAATGCTTTTGCAAGATAAATTGCTCCCACTTATTTCCAAAGTGTCTTAACTTCATCTCAACATTTATTTCCTATGAATGCCAAGAGCATGCTAAGTCATTCTTCTAGCAGTGGGAGGGCACTGTCCCATTGCACGTTCTTTTCTGACATTCTCTCTTAAATCATTCAAAGCCTATTATCAATGTCCCTAATCCACTTTCCAGGGTTTTCATGTCCTCAACTTAAAGACATCCTTCCATGAGCATAACATTTTAACTTCTAAACAGCACAGGGAAGCTTCCAAGATCACAATAAAAATGTTAAGTTTTCTGCATTGCTTTAAAAAACGAGACATGCTGAAATGCAAAACTTTGTCTTCCGAGATGTGTAACAAGTATGCTGGGATGAATCCTAGAAGACACTCAGAAGGCAGAGACTTCTAGAGAATATGTTACTTTTAAAAGGAATACTTTCAAATTTCAAGGCTTTCTGTCCTTATCCAGAGTCAAATACAAGAGGAAAAAACAACTGTTCACGCTTTTAGATTTTAACGTTTGTATCAAGTAAAAGCCAATATCAGATTTTTTATGCATTTGGTAAATTTGTTTTCAAAGGCTGATAGTTGTTCTTACTATAAGTTCATGAACATTAAAAGAACCAAGATATTTTAGTGCTAGCACATTATCTCAACTCAGAAAGCCATTCTATGAACTCATAATAGTCTTCCCATTTGCAGAGATATGAGCAAGTTTTGTAGCAGCAAGCATTTAACTGAATGCTTTCCTTTGACATAAAATGCAACTAAGCAGCAGAATACTGAAAGTATCCTCAGTGTGTAAAATAACATTAACCATTTCATCTGAAAAATAAAAATAAAATTAAAAAAGCCACTGGCCTTTCCTTTCACACTTGTCAAAGTGATAAAAAGAAAGGGAAAAAAAAAGTCTTTGTTCCATCAGATATTGCAAGATACATATCTCTAACTTCAGGAAGTGTGAAAACTCTGCTACAGGGCTTATTATCAAATAATACCAGAAATAGTTGAAAAAGAAGGGCTTTCACTGCCCACAAATGAAACAGCAATACGTATCAGAGCAGAGAACAATTTAAGTGTTCACTGCTGTTTTTCTTTCTTTTCCACGTAAGACAGAAATTGATTCATTCATGAAGAATTTGAAAACAGTAAATAAAAATAAGGATCACAACCAAGACACTACTAAAATGAAGCCATAACAGTCTACATCTATTTGGGGGCATAAAAATCAAATACTGACAGCATAAGATGAAAAAAAAACATTTCACCTCCTAATGTTTTAATTCTCAAAGCATTTCGAAATCTTCTTTTTGATTGCTGGTATAATGGAAACTTAGTAGAGGTGTCTGTCTTCTCTCTTAGGCTTAGCTGAAACAACTATGGGGGAAAATGACCTCAAACCTTCTTAAAGTCTTTTTCTTTGATTGATCCTACTTTGTGGTTGCAACTTTCTCAGTAGAAAAATGTTTGTAATTGCACTCCATGATAGATCTACATCCCAGTGATATTGTAATTAAGGTTTAAATAACATTCAGAAAAAAAAAAACTATAGCCTGGCACCTGGGTCTGTTTGGGATCGATTTAACATTGCCCCCAGCAGCTCATACAGTGCTGTGCTTTGCACATGAAGCTGGTATGGTGTTGACAGCAGACCGGTGCTTTGGCTATGGCTGAGCAGTGCTGGCACAGCACCAGGGCTGTCTCTCCAGCTACTCACACAGGCCAGCAGGCTAGGGGTGGGCAAGAGGTGGAAAGGGTACACAGCCAGGAAAGTTGAGCTGAACTGGCCACAGAGGTACTGCATACCACGTGGTGTCATGCTCCCCCTCAGGGAGGGGCACAGAAGTGTGTGTGAGGGGTTCTTGCTATGAAAAGATTAGCCTTCCTGAGCAACAGACACATACTGATGCCCTGCTTCCTAAGAGGTGGCTGAACATCAATTGCTGATGAGAAGCAGAGAAAGTGTTTTTACTCCTTTTGCTTCTATGCAGCCTTTTCCTTTTGATTTTTTTTTTTTTTTTTTGGCCTTCATCTCATTTTCTGCCTCCACTCCAACAGCCCTTTTGCTGAGGAATAGGAATGAGAGAGCTGCGGTGTGGTCCTTAGCTGCCTGCCAGTGGTAAACAACAGAACTTGTCAGAAATAAGAACACTTCATCCAAAGTTCTGACATTGACAAATATGGTGGGAAAAGAATCCTAAATTGTACTGGACCATAAAACACCAACACCCAACTGATTTTCCATGCGGCACATAACAGGAAAACTAGATGGAAGTGGCCATATATTTTGCTCCAAGGCTTGAAACACGCAGCACCCATACCACTAGAAAATCATTAAAGATACTGACAGTTTTAAAAGTGCTCTTCTGCACAGACATACTTTTACAAGCTTTTAACAACAGCCAAATTAGTGATTTTTTTCCCCTCAGCTTTCTATTCAGTTTTTCATAAATTCAATGCTTCCAGCGCTAACATTCATTTGTAACATTGTTCACCAATACTTGATGCACAAATAAGACTACTATACTGATGAGATATATAAGAAATGCTATAAATACTCTTTTTTTTTTTTTTAAATCTTGTTATGTTTGCAGGTATCTCTCCGTCCAGAAGGATGGACAAAATTCAGTTATCTTGGACTGCAGAAGCCACTACTCCTCTCTTCTTTTATCCCATTAACAGCATATTTTACTAGCCACTTTGTCAAAATTGTTTTGGATATATATCAGACAACATACAGCCACCAATAATGTTTACCCATAGCATCAACTGCACGTAGTAAAGCATTACTCAAGGAACAGCTAATACATCCTAACCTTCTGTTTTAACTTTGATCTCTACGTAAATTTTAGAATTTAAAAGCATATAATGAAGATACAAGTAGAAGCAATAAATAAACACTGTTTGGGACAATAGGATGCTTTAACCCTTGGTATCTTCCAAATCATCTTAAACAAGTTAGACAACATAGCAAAGAATTTCTAAGAAAACACTAATGCCAGTGTCAGCATCACGCCAGATCCCACTGGAAAAACAGCCACCCCCAGGATAAAAGCAAATATTTATTTAACTCTGCAAAGGAGTTAAAAACAAGTCTCCAAAATTGCAGTGACATGGTGGGCATACCAAGTTTAATTGGTCTACCATCTAAATCCTTAGAAAATTCAGCACTGATGAGGTGAAAGTCTAAATTTTATTTGCATTCATATGAGAGATTAATTTGTGCGTTTGACAGCAAAAACTAACAAAGTAATGAGGCTGTACTGTAGTTTCATCATAAAACACGCAGATACAAAAACTTCTGAAACTGGAAGGGAAATGCCCAACTTATTACGTACCCCCACTAGTACGCTTAGATTCAGTTATATCCAGAAAGGGAGTAATAATATTATCCATAAATTTACAGTTTTCCTTGTGAAATTTAGGTCCAGGATTTCAAAACAGAATCCATCTATCCAAGGCGAATTTCAGATACTTTAGGCATGTATAGGCACGTATACACACAAATGTAGAGGTTTATGCAAAAGCACTGGGACTGAAATAGTGCTTTATGACCCACTATATTATTTACCTCTTACCCCAAAAGCAAGTAAAAACCCCAAAGCAGGTGTGCATAAGCATATTCCCCTCCGTAAAGTTGGGAACCAGCCAGCATCCAACTTACAGCACTATCAAGTTATGTAATACATAAGTTTGATTAGTAAATCAAGAAATATAAATAATTCTAAAGACATTTTGTAAATGTTCCTCCTAATTTTAAAAAACTGTATAGCAGTACAACAAATTATACTGCTAATTTTGTACTCTATCTCTAGGAGAGTAGACAATCTTTGTAATTCTGGTCAGATAAAAAGACAAAGAGCCTTCAGGGAACCTGCTTTTACTATTAAGGAACTGTTTTTGTACCTAATTAAAACATACGATAGACAAATCATTATATTTCTGGGATTCTTGTCAAATGTTTTTGGTTTTTTTTTAATGTATTTTATATTTGTAACGACTCTCACAACTACAAAATTAAGCCTCTGCTATCCATTCTTCGGCAATTACCTAAGAATGTTAGACTAAGATATACAATTTACCTATATACATTTATTTCCTTTCTAAGGAACTATATCCTGAAGTACTGTAGAAGCACCTTCATTTTCACATCCATTATTTAGTGACTTAGATGAATAATAAAGAATTAAAATCAATAAGAAAAAATCTAGATAAATAATAGCTCTTACATTGTCTCTCGATATTACCAATGTACTTCTGCAGTAGAGTACTAAAAGGAGAAGGCTGCAAATAAAATAATTAATCATGTAAATCATTCAGTTATATAATCCATTATGACTGTAAAACTCTCTTATGAACAGCAGAACTAAATCTAGCTCTCTATTCTGCATTAACCTTCCTATTTTTCAAGGTTAATATTTTCTTAAAGTAGTGCCAGGATTAACATACAGAACAAGCATTTAACTGTGAAACCTGTTGTGCTCAAATCCTCTACAACTTCAGATTAGAATTGTGACTACACTTTGTTGTATATAATAGAAGTAACAATTGCCAATAAGCATTTAACAGAACAAAACTAGAACTTGACAACTTCCTACACTTTGTTGCTTTTACTCTTACTTATTCCTCTTCCTGAAGTTTCCACTTTTTCGCTCCTCCACCCCAAACTGTGTATTAAGTTATACTGATCTCACTGTCTGTTTTTTTTTTCAACTCAATCTATCCAATTCTACCTCAAAGTTCACTCAGTCATTTCCTCAGTATGGACAACCTGCTGTATTTTTTGCTTCTTCTGAATAGCTCCCTCCCATTCTTTTCCAATTCAAACATTTTGTCCCCACTGACACCCAGCTAAATAACTACAGAGAAGCAAAGCAGTTATCTGCTAGCCCAAGGAAAGCATCTCTCTTGTTTAGGTTGTTATTCCTTTAATAAGCCTGATGCCGTGCTGCTTTCATATACTAAGGCTTTTTATAGGAAGCCTCTGGGCTTCATCTTTAATATGCATTCCATATGCAGGTAAATCTTGATAAATCTCTCTAATTGCTAACACAGAAAGTGCAAATATTTTCCTGTTTTCGTTCATCAAACTTATTGTTACAGTGGCTGGGCATGAAGGCAACCTGCTTTTCATGTCTGGGTTCTTCTCTGAGTCTTCCTCCGGCATGTCTCATGAACTCCAACACAGATGGGATTTTTCCAGCTATTAACGAAGTGATGCCAGCGTGATTTCTACTAGGTTCACTCACACTGACAGAAGTTTCTGAAGCACACTTCATTGATTTTAACCAGTGACAAGTTTTGCCACAGGCAAATTGAAGCATTAATTAAGGGAGCTTGCTTAACCCATACCAGTACTCACGGATGTCAGATTCCTCTTTCTGAAAAAGGGGATGAGTGAGTGTTTCGGGATATAGCACCTCTCAGAAAACATACACTGACTATCCTTTCCTCTACAGTAGAGGAGCAACATGTCTAATTTTCCCATGTTCCTGTTCCTGACATGTGGCTCTCTCCCTTTTCTTAGAATAAAGAGTCTCACTCCTCATCAAGAAGGCTGGCTCTGACTTCAGCCACACCACCTCTTGAAAAATCCGTGAACTACTGTAGCACTGTACATCTGCTGACTCTAAATGGAAACACTGCACTTATAACAATAAATTTTCCATGCAAATTTTTCTGTTCAACAGCACAGACTGCAAAATTCAAGCAAAACTACAAGCATTGTCAGATTCTTCAAAATATGTCTATTGGAGACTTTCACGTTTACTCTGCATAAGTCTGAACACAAATAGCAGGTCATCAAGTTTCAGCTAAAATATTTCAGTAAAAATAACACTGAAACAGTCAAAAGGAATGTTCAAGTGCAGAGTAGCAAGAACCTGCTCTCTCTGTCAGAGAGAACTTTCATCACTAAAGTACACTGATAAGAAATACAGAAACAAAAAGTCAGATGCAGTCATGTAACTGAAGAACAGAGAACTGTAAGACTGGGAGCGTAACGTGGCCAACTACAGCAGCAAACGCCACAGTTTGTGACAGGAAGAAGTCCTACATTGCAATCTTTGATACTAAATTTCTGTCTGCTTCCTTCGTTTTAATATACATGAAAGTCTGGTATCTACTTATACTTATCACTGCAGGTTAGAAGTATTGAGAAAAAACATTAAAGTGTTCATACAGTGAAATGTATTTGAACTTGGGTTATGTGTTGATCAAAAAACGTGAAAACTTTATTGTCTTACACACATGCATCTGCCAGCTTTGAATTCATTTGGTGAGAGAGGAAGGAAAATATAAACCAGGTCAAGTCCTGTTGATCAAGGTCATAACAAATAAAGAACTGCAGTAATCCCGTGAAGCCAAAGCATACATCCACTATAAACGCAAGAATTATCACTCCAGAGTATCTTCTCATTTACTGGAAGGTAATTATTTCAATACTCATATTATTCCATATTATTTGCATTAAAACGGAACCAGAATTTAGGCCACGTGAAAACTACAAAGAGAGTTTCTGTAGGTAGCTGTAACAGCCAAATATGCCAGCATTAACAACAGCTTCTTGTTCAGCAGCGTGGAGACTTCAGTCACTTTGCACCCTACAAGGCTAAATCTATGCTTTCATTGTTGCCTAAATCAATGCAATAAATGGGCTGCAAATTACATTAGAAATGTTATGACCTTTTTAAACAGTTCTCCCTCCTCCTCCAATTAAACATGAAAGCATTTAAAATCCACCACGCAGCTCTTCTCCTTAAAGTATGTTCATCCATAACCCAGGGCTGACAAAATGAATGAAAGCTTACAAAAAATGCAAAGTTATGACATATTTTCACTTAAAGCAATTCAAAGGTTTAGATAGAGCACTTCATCCATTTTAATAACAGCTTCAGGAAATTGAAGCAGGAGTAAAAAAAAAAACAGCTATGAAACTTTAAAAATCAAACTCTTACAGCCAACAAAACATTACTGTTACAGCTGTGATTTTCTTCCCTTCTCTCCCTTTCACCAACCTTAACACAAGGTTTATTTAAACAAACAAACATAAAAAAAACCACCAGCTTGGCATACTTAAATTACTGAGAAAAGTCAACCAGAAAGGAAAAAAAACAAACTTCCACATTCTACTACCATTTGACTTTCTCTGTATAGAGTACATTACTACTTATTAGCTTCTCATCTTTTAATGAGCAGTATTCTCTTGTCCTTAAAATAGCAATGTAATAATTATGTTTATTTAAAGCTCCCTGAAATGCAATGGTAATTTTTGTAACACATTCTTAGCACTACTGAGATACGGTAGTGCACCCATTTTTCCTTCTGCAATTTACTGCAGAAACAATCTAGAAAGGCAGCTCATTTAGTGGAAAGGCTGAGGACCAACAGCCAGCCTGATTTTTAACTTCATGCACAGCTATTACAGCTTTTCAGTTAATGGCTCCCTACAGAAAGGCACAGGCAACCCTCCTGTCTCTCACCCCAGCCTGACTTCCCCAGCACACTCCCACCCAGCTCAACTGGGCAAAAGATCCACGAACAGCATACATAAAGCCAAGTGCAAGATACCCCAGTACTCAGAAAAAGGAGGCAGTGAAGCCCCATCTCTCAGGACCTGTAAGGCAGCACGTGCCTTGCACTCAGAGCCCTGAGGCTTGCTGCTCCCCGCTTCCCAACTCTCCTCCTACACACATACCTATCTTATGAGAAATAGAACTAAAAAATACACGAGGACTCACCTGAACTGAACATGACACGCTGAAAACCAGGTTCAAACACCACTGAGAGCAGCTAAGCTCTGTGAGGACAATGAGACACCCAGCAAGCACAGCTGGACTTGTTAGGGCTAGCTGCAAACACCCAGCTGATACTCATTTGCATTTGATACTACTGCATTCAAAAGTTTCTCCAAAACAAATAGGTTTGGTGGCAACTGTTTATTTCCACCCCCCAAAAAATATGAATACTGGCAAACGTAGAAGCAGTCATATTCCAGGTGACAAGTGGGATGAAACATTAAAAGTCCATTTAGCATAAATGACCCGTTTGCTTCATTTACAAATGCTTAACAGCAAAACCACCAGTAATGGTTCTTCAGAAAACAGAGATCATACCCTGCCATTTTTTGTGTTGTCATCTTTCCCTTCCCCCCAAATTAATAGGAATTCAGCACTGATATTTTGCAAAATCCATAAAGTTCGATAGCATTAAATAGGAGGCTAAAACTGCTGTCTCAGAGGTGCAACAGCCCCCAGCTGCATACTACAAGTTCACTCTCTTCACTTCAGCCGGCAACAGGCTGCAGCTGGAGGCTGGCCCCACAGTAACCCCACCACCAGCATGCTGGGGTGCATGAGCTGAACAGAACTTCTCAGGCATGGATGGGAACCTAAGTTAGACCTTCTATGAATGGTTCATTTCTATCTGGATGAAGCAAGGGTGCCATTAGCTAGGTGAATAAATTGGAACTGAGGAAACATGACTCCTCAGCATTAAGTCCTCTGGAAATAAAGCTGTGAATTTCAACTTATGTTGCTAAGCAGAGGGAAATATAATTCATGAATGTAGACATTCTCAGCCAAGTAAGAAAGAGTTTACAGTTTGCCATTAAGTACCTAACAGCTACCAGGAAGGACTAAATCCATTTTGTACTCCTCAAATGCCTTCACCTAGCATATCTTTGCTTTGCTTTGGAAAGAGTCAAGTATATTTAACTGCTTCCACCAGGGACATAAACTGTTTTCTTGTTTTTTTTTGTTTTTTGTTTTTTTTCAGAACTGCAGCAACATACAAATACTAATAACTTTCATCGGGCTTTTTGAAAAAAAAAAAACAACAACCTTTAAGCAGATTCATAAATACTTTTTAACATCACTCAGTTAAACTTGCTGGCTAAGAAGGAAAGTGCAAGGTGATCACAGCTGCAATGCATTTTGTCACCACAGCAACACTTAACTAAACACAGCTGAAACTGGTGTACAATTGGGCAGGACTGGGGGTTGCCTGGCCAAGGCAGGGGTATTTCTATCTAAGTGATCATCACATGTGGCTTTTTTCCATTTGTGGGGTGCTTGCTCTTTTACACAAAGCCTGTGTTTTATTTGGTTACTTGGTATCGTTTGGGATGTGATGCATTCTGCCACACTTCCACAGCAAATTCCTCAGAACATTCACAGATTTCGTATAGCTATAATATCTACCTGTCATTACAGAGCTCCATATTAAATTACATTTTAAAGAAAGCTGGGTAAATTCCCGCTTTTGCCTTCATTGTACATAGGGCCTAAATGAATTTAACTTGAATACAAAGTGAAATAAAGACCTGTAAAATATATATAGTGTCCTTCAGGGAACAAGTAAAGCAGCAGAGAAAGGCAGCTGTTTTCCAACAAGGTGCCCGTAGAGCAGCCAGTTCTTGGCAGGTATGAACATACCTCTGCCTCTGATGGAGTTTAGTATACTTTTAGCATACTTTTGTCTACTGCTCATTACAGATATTTTCTTCCTCACAAATCTGACATAAAGACCAGATAGCTTTTCCTTTTTCTCCTTTGTAATTGCCTAAATTAATATATGGAATAGTTAATAAGACAATGTTAGCAGTCCTTCAAAAACATTATTTACTACATCAGAGAAACTGGTGCTCAGTGTTCTGAGAAAGATGAAAAATTTTCCTACTAGTTTTTTACATCTGAAAAAAAAAAAATATCTCAAGGTTAAAGGCCAGCAAAGCAATTTCCTAAAAGCAGCACAAAAAAATTCTGCAGGTACACGTTACTAACTCACCAACGCGTGTTTTCAAATACAAGAGATCTCAGATAGAATTTGAATAAAATACAACGAACTGTTGGAGTTTAACCTTGCTATCTAGTATTAAAAGTTAAGCAATTCTTTGTCAACGGTCATCATTTCCATGTGTGCTAGGAGATACAAGAATGCTCCAATTCTTAGTCGGAATAAATAATTCACCCTACTCTTTGTGAATCTCTCTAAGGTCTTGGCCACACTACAGCAACATAGTATCATGAGACCCTGCCATCTCCTTCATGTAGCAAGCCTTCAATATATCTACCAGCTTTGATTCTCCAAGACACATTTAAATTCAGAGAGGGGATAAGGCAGAAAGTGGCTATGGCAGGGCTTATGATCTGACAGGCACCATCAGCCGAGGAAATTGCAGAGATTTGACAGAAATTAATCACTCTTGAGCTGTTACCAGTACTTTTGTGATTGCTCACTTTCAGTCCAGCACTGAACCAGATTTATATCCCTCGCCTGGTCTAACAAATATGGGCTAACATACGCTTCCAATTAAAGTGGAAAAGTTAACAGGAGAAAATATTGATCTTATTTTAACCTTTGCTCTAAATCATTTAGAGAGGAATAACACCATGCTGAACACATGCCCCAAACTTGGCCTTTCCAGATTCTACCCATCTAAATTAATGCACTCGGGATTGTGGCAGCTGCACAGTAGGGATCAGACCACACAAACATTTCATATGTTTTGGATTTTTCTCCTCTATTTTGAAGAGGAAAAAAAAAAAACCAAATATCATGGGGTATGTGAAACAGGATTCTGCAGTACCTAGCTAAAGATTCCTGCCTTTCCCTGCACTCACAACTCAAAGTAGACACCGTCATTATTTTTGTTTTAAGCAATAAAGTTCATATTTTTAACTGCTAAAGAGATGGGAAAAAATGCAACATATAGTAGAGCTTGTATATCATCACTTCAAAAAGTCTGGCTAAACTTTTGTAGTATAAGTTAAAAGTGGATTCGCTCTTATGATTTGATATAGGAACTTTTCAGTTTGATGCTTTTCCAACATTCCATTGGTTGAAATAAGCTGTTATAAAGAAAAAGGCTGAGACTTTCAAAGCTATACAGGAACCTGGACCTAATTATTTAAAAGATGCTCTCCCTCAAGAGCAAAATTCCTCCTGAAAGTCAACAGGAGCTGTAAGTCATTTAGACACCTCTGGCTATCTTACAAAATCATTCAATTTAAAACATGAAGTTTCATTTAAATCCATAAGGCTTTGTCATTTTCATCCTAAAACATGACTAAGATCACTTATTTTCTTTGATAAGAAGTTTCCTGATATTGATGTGGTCAGTTTATAGATTTTGCCAATAAATATAACCGAAGATAGCACAAATACTTAAAATCTTCAGTACTCTTATTTATTTTGAGTAGGCTACCTGACCTTTTTTTATTATTCATTAAGTACAATATATATTTCATATTATTGTTTCTGTTAAAAATTTTAGGAAATGAACGCAGATATCTGCAATTTTTTTATGATGTTAATGCTCATTTCAGCTCTGTTAATTCTTCTCTGGAGATATTCAAGACTTGACTGGATGCCTTCCTGTGTGAACTGCTGCAGGGAACCTGCTTTAGCACGGGCATTGGACACAATGATCTCTTGAGGTCCCTTCCAACCCTTACAATTCTGTGATTCTGTGATTCAAAGATGTTTACTAGGAGATAAAAAAAATAAAAAAATAAAAAACAGTAATGCAGATAAAGTGGTACCTCAGATTTAGGGAGGAGACTAACCATAATTTGACTGAGTAGAAAATTGGTCGCTTCCCAGGCCTTTATCTTGATAACAAAACTGCTAGCAATCCCTTCATGTGGAGTGAGAAGGGAAAATAGCTAGAAATGAATTTCATTAGGACATGTAAAAAATGCTATAGGAAGCAGACGTGGTGTGAGTGCACTGTTGTCAGAAGCACTTTAGGTGCCTGAGTATGTAAAATTTTATCAACTGTTGCTTCTCCTTTACATAAATTGTTTGGTTTTGAAAGAGCTGGTTATTTTTAAGGCAGTTTTTCTGCTTGTCATAGCCTCCAAGAAGAGCCTAGTGACAAGCATTGCTTGGGTTTCCTGTATTGCTACCTGAGAAGGAGACAGTGTTGCAGCCTAGAAATTATGACTCGTGGTTCTTCTTCAGAAGAAGAAAGGTAGTATCACCAAAATCAGGAAAAATTTCGAAGTGTTTGTTTTAATGTATTTAAAATGTATTTAAATCCTCTAAATCCACAATCTATGAATAGAGTTGGTCATATCTACCAGGTCCTCTAAAATGTTATCCTATTTAGCAATAAAATACTTAAACTTTTTTTTTGGTACTTCAACCTATATTATAAAGCATATTTCAAGTATGTTCACTGGAGTGTGGGACCATTAGAATACAGTAAGTAGCTTATTCTAAAAATCTTTTTCATGTAAAAAATGAAGCTAGTACGAGTGTCAGTTTAAAGCTGCTTTACGAAAACGCCAGCTTCTCCACTGTTACTGTTAGTGAAAAGTGTGACTGCATAAAAACAACAGAGAAGTTAGCTCCAATGTAAATCCTAATTCACAGCCTACTTGAAGAAATCTTCAAGTAAGTTTTAGCAGTCTAAAAAAGTGTCAGAGTACTAAGAAACCCTAAATGACCTCACCGTTAGATTTCCTAAAACACTTTCTGTTTTTCTTCTTTCCTTTCAACTAATGTCCAATTGGAAGTACATCAGAATAAACAAGAACACAGTATTGCAACAGTTAATGAGATCTTTCTCAAGAAAAAAAGAAAAAAGGAAAAAGATTCTTTCACTTTACTGCAGAGAAAAGAAATCTAGTGGTTTTTGCAATTCTACTATCAATTATTTTTTATCTTTTCCCTCAGTAATTTTCACCTAATCATTTTTTTTCCTTTTTTTTTTTTTTTGCTTGGTACTTCCTCCTATTTAAGTTTCTTTTCTCTTTTATCTTTCTGTAACATCTACCATTTACAATCTTACACTCCAAAAGCACAAATTCTTTGTTTCGCTCTCCTCTTCCATCAGATCTAATATTAGAAATCATAAGAAAATGGGAAGAACTGTAATGACAATAGCAGTCAGATGATTTATTATTAAGATTATAGGCTAAGTTAAAACCTGTAAGAAAATGTATGACAATCTCTGTGATAATGTTTTAGTGAGCTCAAATGTTATACTAAAAAAATAATGACAAGCGATAATTGACAGTATTAGTAAGGTGACAGAGCTGTTATAGGATGACAATATATTAAAGGTTATGAAGTACAAAAACAATATTAATGGAAAGCAACTTGAGCTCTTCCAGTCAATGTGATGCAATTCACCACAGGAATCTCCACTAAAACCAGAGGGTCCTACATGAAGCATTGTGGTTAGTGAGACCTACTGGCCATCCAATGCATGTAGGATAGGAAGGAAAAGACTCAGTTAGGGTAATACAGTCAGCTATTTCTCTCTTGAATCCTAAAAGTGTTCATCAGTGCAGGAAACGTCAACTGTCTTTGGAGAATACATGCTCTCCATATTCCTACCCACAATTTCTACAACTAGACACTTTTTTATATATATATATATGAGCAGGTAGTTGATTCACTCACAAACAGAAATCACTACAAGCTGGTGAATTACCAGTTAGCAACACATAAGTCTGTTGAGTCAGAATGACTATGTGGCCCGAGTATCCCAAAAATATGGCTGCCCTTTTTTGGTCTTTTAGGTTCACATTTTCTTCATTATTATTATTATTACTATCTTTAGCTCTATACTCTGTATTCAGTGCAAAACAACAGAGGACAATACATAAGTTAGACTTAGGTATCTTACTCTTACAAAGTATTTAGAGAACTGCTTAGCAGCACTCTCTGAAAGACCTTTCTGAGATAAACGAAATCCCTTAATGCTTCAAATAGAGCTGCAACAACCAATATTTCCAAGTCCAGTATCTCCAGATACTGGATCTGAAGTGGGAAATGGGAAACTTTTATTCCTGGATTTCATATTGCAAGTGTTTGGCCTACATCTATTGATTTTCTGGTCATTCCTATGAAAGGACTAATTATTTTGTAAACCCAGCTGAATCAACATTTAACATGTAAGCAGATGATGAAACGCTTTCAGTAGCTTTACTTCAGAAAGTTAATTCTATTCCCACAAGAAGGATCAGAGCATCAAGCAGAGCTATACCTATGTGAAAGATACCATGTTCTGCTTCTTCATTTCTCTGAAACACAAGCTAATAGTTCTGCCAAATAAGTTTGTGAAGTCAAATATCTTAGATGCTTGATGGCACCAGCTTAGTAAGTCTAGTTCACCCCTCAAACATCATACTACTACCAGCTTTAGAGCTTTATCCACAGTCAGATTTATCAGAGCCGTGAAAAGAGAACCGAACAAGATTTATCTTCCTCCCTCTGCAGCACAGATAAATACTTTGCTAAGGTCACAGGGAAATCATTCACTTAAACTGTAAGATGCCAACACTCTAGAAGCTGTTAGCATTTCAGCCTTTACAAGGCACCTAAACAGGACAACTTCCAGAGAACTAAAATACTTCATTTAGTACCATCATCCACAACAAGTACAAAGGAATACAATATAAAAGATCTAATGATCTCTTTCTTTTTTCTTTATTTATATGAAGCCGTGAAATGAGACTGGGCCACTGAACTGTAGGGTCAGCCTTCAAGATCAGGGAACTGAATTGAGCAGAGGTCAATGACAGCTGTGCTCATGCTCAGTCTTTAGCCTGCAAAGCCAAGTGGCATTTGTAACCTTACAGCCTTCAGAGGCAAAAAGGAGTGAGACAGTCTCTCCCTGTATTTACTGGACAGTTGGTTCACACTGTTCTAGACTTAGATTGCATCTCAACTTATCAACAGCGGGCTTAGTTACAGGGCTAGGTTTGAGTTTCAGTCTCCACATCATATTGTGATATAAGTGGCTTCCTTGTGAAAATGGTGCATGTACAGTCACCATGCAAAATAATTTTCAGGAAAGAAAGGAAAGACCTGATAGTTCATAGTAGTCTGAAAAAAAAAAAAAAAAAAAAAAACCAGCAGAGAAGGAAGGGTAGTTATGTGAGAATGGTTTTAATTTTCAGCAGCTTTAAAAAATAATTAACTTAATATTGAACATTATCTAACCCACAAACATAGAATCATAGAATGGTTTGGGTTGGAAAGGACCTTTAAGATCATCTAGACCCACCCCCCCGCTATAAGCAGGGACACCTCCCTCTAGACCAGGTTGCTCAAAGCCCCATCCAGCCCAGCCTTGAGTGCTTCCAGGGAGGGTACATCCACAACCTCACCAGGCAACCTGCTCCAGTCTGTAACCACCCACACAGAAAAGAATTTCTTCCTGATATCTAGTCTAAATCTATCCTTTTCCAGTTTAAAACCATTTCTCCTCATCCTGTCATTACATGCCCTTATGAAAAGTTCCTCCCCAGCTTTCCTATAGGCCCCTTCAGGTCCTGGAAGCCTGCTATAAGGTCCCCCTGGATCATCCTCCAGGCTGAAGAGCCCCAGCTCTCTCAGCCTGTCCTTGCAGGGGAGGTGCTCCAGCCCTCTGATCATCTTCGTGGCCCTCATCTGGACCCACTCCAACAACTCCATGTCCTTCTTGTGTTGAGGGCTCCAAAACTGGACGCAGTACTCCAGGTGGGGTCTTATGAGAGCAGAGTAGATGGGCAGAATCACCTCCCTTGACTCGCTAGTCACACTTCTCTTGATGCAACCCAGGGTATGGTTGGCCTTCAGGGCTGCAAGTGCACATTGCCAGCTCATGTTGAATCTTTCATCAACCGACACTCCCAAATTCTTCTCCTCAGGGTTGCTCTCAGGCCATTTTCCACCCATCCTGTATCTGCATTTGGGATTGCTCCAACTCAGACACAGGACCTTGCACTTGGCCTTGTTGAACTTGATGAGGTTGGCATGGGCCCACCTCTCAAGTCTGTCCAGGTCTCTCTGGATGGCATCCCTTCCCTCTAGCGTGTCAACTGCACCACTCAGCTTAATGTCATCTGCAAACTTGCTGAGGGTGCACTCAATCCCACTGTCCATGTTGCCTACAAAGATCTTAAATAACACTGGTCCTAACACTGATCTCTAAGGAACACCCGTCATCATCAGTCAACACTTGGACATTGAGCCATTGACTGCAACTCTCTGAATGCAACCATCCAGCCAATTCCTTATCCAGTGAGTGGTCCATCTATCAAAGCCATTTTTCTCTCCAACTTGGCGATCAGGATGTCCTGTGGGATAGTGCCAAATGCTTTGCACAAGTCCAGGTAGATGACGTCAGTCGCTCTTCCTTTATTCACTTACACTGTAACTCCATCATAGAAGGCCACCAAGTCTGTCAGGCATGACTTACCCTTGGTGAAGCCATGTTGGTTACCACAAATCACCTTGCCTTTGTTTTCCATGTGCCATAGTAAGGCCTTCAGGAAGACCTGCTCCACGATCTTGTCAGGCACAGAGGTGAAACTGACTGGCGTGTAGTTCCCTGGACCTTTATTTCCCTTCTTGAAAATGCAGGTTATGCTTTCCCTTTTGCAATCAGTGGAATTTCACCAGACTGCCGTGACCTTTCAGATATGATGGATAGTAGCTTGGTAACTTAATGTGCCAGTTCCCTCAGAACCCAAGGATGGATCTCATTGGGTCCTATGGACTTGTGTTAGATGGTCTCAAACCTCATCTTCACTTACAGCAAGTAGACCTACCTTCTCCAAGTTCTTACCATTGCTGTCTACAACTTGGGTGGCATGGCTACAGCCCTTGCCAGTGAAGAATGAGGCAAAGAAGTAATTGAGCTGAGTCACCTCAGCCTTCTCCTTATCCCTTGCGAGCAGGTCTCCAGTTTCCTTCCAGAGCAGGCCCACATCCACCCCGACCTTTTTATCACTGATATACCTGTAGAATTTCTTCTTGTTCTCCTTTATGGCCCTGGCTAGATTTAACTCTGTCTTTTAGCTTTCATCACCTGATCCCTGGATGCTTGGACAACTTCTTCGTAGTTCTCCCAGGTAACCTGTTCCTGCTTCCAGTCTCTATAAACTTTAACATAAGTGATCCAACTTATTTATGGGACTCTAAAATGTGTCTGCTCAAAAAAAAAAAAAAAAACAAGGCTGACGCGCCTCATTTCTCTGAAGCACAGCAGTTCATCCTTTTTGCTGCTTTAATTTCAAGTACTGTTATTTTGGCATTCAGTGCTTGCTACCCAGCTTAATGTAAAGTCAAGCTCCAGGAATATCGTTGAACCCATCAACCTTATTGCTTTTATTTATCTTAAAATGAATTAATTTAATAATCTCACGGAAGGTAATCATTTTTCAAATTTGCTGTTGCCAAGCCACTCCATCATGTTGATAAAGTCATGGCTGTCAGGAGCAGTCCTCGGTGACCAGAGAAAGGGAAGCAGAGCACCTCTCTTCTGAAGAAAGGCTGAGGGATCTGTGCTTGTTTAGCTTGGAGAATATGAAATAAATAATTTTACTGATAAAAGTTAATATTTAAGGAAAAAATGGTATTTTCTCTACCAGTGATCTCTTTCATCCCTTTCTTTCTGTTTTTATAGTCTGTCTACTAAATTAGGGAGGACCCTGACATTCAAAAGATGCAAGATTAAAATGCACTGCTTAGCAAAAATTAAGGAAAAAGCTGAAAATTGAGTTGATATTCTAAAAAAAAAAATAGTTTACAGAGAAATAGCTCTCAATAGCAGTTGCAGTATGGTACTCTAGTGATAAAATAAATTCAAGATAAAGAGAAAATAAAACAAGCACGATCACTGCAATTTATTCATTTATAAGGTTGGTGGGGTTTTCCTTTTTTTGTTTTGTTTGTTTTGTTTATTTTTTAAACCTCTATTCATTGATTAAAGAACTCTGAAGAAAAAGGAACAGTGAATCAAGCATTGAGGCTGGCTGCCTGGCACCAAATATTTAATTGTGGTAGTATTGTAAAATATGTCTATATGGAAAAGACTGGATTAATGCATCCACAATGTAGAAAAGTCATTACAAGAAACAAAAAATCTGAGAGAATAAATACATGCAACTGCTATTATATTTCCATGATAGCTGTGATGTGGGTTTCTTGTTCCTCTGCTGTATGGCTTGCTGAGGCAAACCCCCATTTTGCCATGATAACAATATCTCAGGAGTTTATGAACCAAAAGGCAAACTAAATTACATACATCTGAACGAAAATCAATTAAAAAAATCACTACAGATGTTAAATACTAAGGGCTCTACATTCTTCACACATTATGAATCTTTCCAAGACTCAATGGTTTTGAAGCACTTTTCACTGGGGGTAGTATCAGAATCGCATTATTCAGTCATCCAGCATCCTGATTGCTATCGTCCAATAATTTATGAAAACAGAAATGAATATTTTGTGATCCACTATTCTGTAAGTGGGAACCCTCAGAGAAACTACCCATGTTTATAATATACAGATGTTTAGTTTTCTTAAGCCTGAATAAAATATGTAAGGCTTCTGAGCCATTGGTTTATAAAATATTATAATTTATAAGCAATTGGGTTGACTGGCAGATGCCAGAAAGATTAGACATAAGAAGAATCTAATCAAGCTAGTATGAAGTAATTTTAGGAAGAGTTAGAAAATGTAAAGGAGAGCATAATGGAACTACGTAAAATGTAAAGAACCATTATTATTGAAGTTTAGTAGTAGGAAATTAATTTAGATAGTTACAGCTAAGAGGTAATTATATGTCTGAATAAAGCACATCATAATACATAGCTACAGCCAGTAAAAAGGTCATAAAAGATCCATGGTATCCTGAAAGGATTCCGATACGAACCTGAAAGATTCTGCCCCAGAGAGTGGCTTACAGGGCTTTCCCACCACACTAAGGGAGAAACGTTTGCTGCTGTCATTAATAGACATGGCTTACACTTTCTCTGTTTTAAAATCAGTCGATTTTCTATCAGACTACCGCAGAGCTCTAACTGCTCAGAAACTGTTTTCCTTCTAAAATTGGCTTAGTACGACATCCAGCCAGCTCTCATTCCACATCTCTCAGTGTATTCCTCCGTTTCTGTTACCATCACCACTTGCATGTACAGAAAGGAAACAATCAAAATATTTTTGTATTAGTAAAATATCTCAAGTTTGTTAATGTCAATACTACAGCTATTATGTCTTAAAAGGAGGCACATCTAACTGTCTTTATTTCATAGTGAAAGGCACTTACTACTGAAAACCTAGATTTATAGTTCTTATTGCTTTTTCACATCTCATTCATTTACTTATGTACAAATACTCAGTGGTATTGATTATTTAATTAAAACATTTATGTGAATGTTTAGAACTACCCTAAATAGTCAAGACCTACAAATTCACATCACTTGACATGAATAAATGTGTTTATTTGTAAATCTACCTGCATTGCTTAGCATATTCAATTAGTAAAGCTAAAATCATGAACCAATAATGCCAACAAAACTGCTATGTCAAATTTATAACAAGAATGAATATGCATATTTAAAAACAAATACTTTCTGTAAACATTTTATAAGCAAATAGGTATATGAAGAGCTGATGCCAAGAACATCTACAAGTTCAAGTTCCATTTAAGTGGAACTTATATAATTCTAAAGCTTAAGAAGTCCCAAATCATAGCCATGAATAGAAACATTCGATTTATAAAAAAATAAAATAAAAATTGGGCATCATAGATGCCATAGTAGAATGAATTGCTGTGTTACTTAACACAGGAATATATGTATTAAAAATATGCATATAGTAAAGATTATTTTCTCCTAACACAAAAAAGCTGGGAAAACAAACAAACAAAAAAATCCAGAATACTGTCAGGTTGAAAACCAGGCATAATTCAGTGCTTAAATTGATTTTTAATCTTTCGATAATGTTTGGGGAAGTATTTTATGATTCTGAAAACCAAGGGTGATAAAGAACGTTCCAAACAAAATCACAGCTTTTATGTGCAGTCAAAAATGATACAATGGCTTACAGAAATGAGTTCCTTGAATTAGTGATAGGAACAGAAACTACCTCAAACACTACAGATTTGCATCTAAGTTTACAGGGTTGATCGAGGAAATGAAAAAAAAAGTCACAAATTCCGGAAACTTTTAATCATAAAAGGAAACAGAGAACCCCCTTAAGACTTTAAGAGCTGGAACAAGGAACTATCCATCAGTGGGTGTTGCTGTCGCTATGTTTTCTGATGTTCCTCCACCACCTTAGGACCACACACATATTCCTTCCTGCAAACTGGTTGTACACGTCTTTTAGACTGTGACTTTTTTTTTTCCAGAAATCACTGGGCCCTAGTAAAATCCCTTTTCTCTCATACCCACCAAGGACAAAGGGGATTTGTGATCTGTGTCACTAACTTCCGCAGTCTAGCCAGCAGATGAGTGCACTAAGATCATCACTTACCTCTGCAAGGTTCAACAACAAACTACGAAACAAGCATATCTTGTTGAATTAAGAGCATCCAAGATCTCCATGCCATGTGGGTACCATTTGTCTTTGTGCAAACACAAAACCAGACTTTCTTTTGATTTCAGCAGACAGTTAAGCACAAAAAAGAATCAGTCGTAGCATTAAATGAGAAGAAAATAACAAAATTTGCAAAAAACACATTTATGTCTCTTTTATTACTACTTAAGCTCAGTCTCAGCTGCACTGGAGATACTATTCTCTTATCAGTGATAAGGATTAGCTATTTTGCTGCAGCAGTAGATTTATTTTGCTTTATAGGTCATATGATTTTATTTGATGTTCCATTTTTCAGTTGTTCAAGGGCTAGCAATTAGGAAGATGAAGTCCACCAAGAAAGTCAGTCCAGCATTTGCAGAAAGGTGTTTATGCATTAGAAATGCACCATTTTTACAGAAGAGGATGGAAAAAAACAAGGTACTGCTGCCTGCACTTCACTAGAAGAAATGACAACTCAATTCAGGGCTTGAGTCGTCATTACTAGAGTAGTGGGTTCAAACAGCTCTTCAATATTTAATTTTGTATGAATAATCTTAATACTATTACACTTTCCATATTTGCAGATCTAACATTTATTTGCTACAATAACACAGCCATGATTATAAAACAGATGACACAGTGCTCTTCCAGCAAAACTGGAGAGGCAGAGGATGTTGCTGGTATTTTTACACAAAATAAAGATTTAGCTGCTTACTATTCTCAGTAGTAGTTTGGATGCTCACATGTCCCCAACAGCACTATTTTGTACTACGCTTTTTAGACCAAAAGGGAGCACGGACTTCTATTTTTATATTTTTAACTTACTAGAGTTCCAAAACATTAAAATGGCCTTAGCTACCACTGTAGCAATTACTTCTCCTTGGAAACGAGAGATTTTATTTAAATCAGCCATAATAACTGAGTTTTCTGCAGCTGTCCACACTTCCAAACGCTCAGATACAGTAATAAGAAAATCCATGAACATTTCCCAGGCTTCTCTCTGACACAAGGATTCCATGCAGCCACAGTGGTCACATTATTATTCTAGTTAATTATATAACAAACATGATTTCATTCAATAATTTAATTTTCTGATAATTAGAAATTCTCATCAAAGGAGATTTTGAAACAAAGCTATTTTCCTGATTAGAAGAGAGAATGAACTAGAAAAAATGGATTGGGTCAGACCCATAAGCCATACTGTTTCGTTTTTTGGGTTGTTTTTTTTTCAGTAGTACAATGATAACCTTTGCCAGCTGAAGATCTGATTAGCTTCTTACCACTTTCTTAATATGCTGAATTTAATTTGAGCTACATAAATGGGTTCTAGATTGTGGAAAACAGAACGTCAAGAATGAATCGGGAGGGTTTTTTGTTTTTATTTCTCCATCTGAAGAGGAATAAGTGTTGATCTGTCTTTTATGAAAAGCTTTCTCCATTTTTCTGAAAAAAAAGCAATGGAAAGCATTATTGGCAGAAGTTGCCAATAGTCACAACACTGATATGAGTAAGTCTCTTCAGAGACTGGTTGTATTGTCATGATGTTCTAATGTTAGTGATGAGGTCATTATTTGAACAGAAATCCCACACCAATGGCATTATTGTGCAGCAAGAGAAAAGATGATTATGAGAAAAGAGACCATAAAATGTTTGTATATATATGTATATACATACACATCTACATATTTCAAGTGCAGACTAAGATGAATAAAATGCAAGGTGGAAAATTAAAATGAATGTTAGCATATGAAGCAGGAAGTACTGCACAAATTACTGTCAATAGGTTTATACCAGGAACACGAAAGACAGTAATTATATTAATAATAGCCACTTGTTTGAACAGATTCTTCAGTTTGTGTTGATGGTAACCAAATGTGTTGATGGTAACCTAACTTTAGTGACTGCCCAAAATCTGTGACAGAAGGAATAATTACAACTTGATTTCCCAAGTTCTCTGGGCTCTATTTCCTCTAAAGGAAGGTGATGCACGCATACCTTGGGTCAAAGCGGAAATTATGAGAATAATAATTCTTAGGTGAGAGCAAATGAACATATCAGAAAATTGGCTGACAAGTGATGTGAGGTGGATAAATAAGCTGCCAGATCACGGCTTTCCTCAGTCAATTCAAGTTTTTGTTCACAACTAACAGAAGAGAGAAAAGCTCCTATCACTCCATTTCTAAGTTGTTTCCATTGCTGTCAGCAAAAAAGCATGCAATGCCTTAAGTGCAGAATACTAAAATATTAATTTCTATGCCCTAGTTTCATGCTCTATGCACTCTCTTGAAGTGTGATAAGTTATTTTGGTAGCTTGATAAAAAATTGATCAATTTTGATCACTGCAAACCTCTTAAAAAGCCTATTTTTACTCAAGTATAAACTTAAAAGACAGCACAACAAGGGAGCTTTGGTGCACTGAAAAGGCAGAAATGCACTGCGCTGTATCACAAAAGAAATAGTTTTCAATAAGTTATACTGCATGATAGTAGTTTGTTCTATCAATACAAAAGACTGAAAATTGCACACAAGATGAAGACAAACTCAGAATAAATATTATGAATACAGCATTCACCAAACAACTTGAAACATGCAACATCTGTTTCCTTTTGTGTATTCAGGCTTTTGCTTCATAAAATTTACCTACTGATTTATCAATTTCAAAATTTAATTAGAAGTTAAGATCAGTACATCTTATTTCAGTACCCCAAATCATTTCCCATTCCTTTATGGAATGACAATAACTCAATTTTCACTTCTTTATTCAAAGCTAGACCTTCATTCATAAAGCTGCTTTCATGCCTTTTTGGATTTTTACATATTTATCATAGGAATAAAATTCCGATCTTCAAATTCTCACATTTTCATAATAAAGATAAATCTAAATGATTTAATTTAAAAAGTTATGATTTATGTATGTTTTAGACTTATCATCTAAAGAAAAGTCAATAACCAAGATAACTTAGGTCTGTACATCAGACCACAGTGAATGAACAGATTGCATATAGACTTATGTAGATCTCCAGTTACAGTTTTTGTGCTGTGCTTTCATATGCAATGTAAAAAAATGCACTTTCCAGTTAACGGTAAGGAGTGTCTTGCTACATATATCTTGTAAACTGAGGAATAAGCCTATTTAATTTTCTATACCATTCTCAACGCTTACATCAACCGAGTGTTCAGCCCAATGCCCAACAGCCCTTGGCTTCTCCAGTGACAAAGGTAAATTGCTCTGTATGCATATTTTATAGCAGCTCATCCCTGGAGTGAATGGACCAACATCACCAATGCATTTTGTAAAGGCAATGCATTTTGTAAAGGGCATTGGAAAGCTAACAGATAGCAACAGATGAGTCCACTGCAATTCAAAGAGGTACTTTTAAATAAAATAAATAAATACAAAGCTTAAGGGGTTATTCTTTTTCACCACATGCAATTTCTGTTGCTTTTCATGATGCCGTTCCCGGTAAGGAGTTCCAAACACCAGTTTCTACAAATAAGGCCAGCACTGCGCTCCCATCAATGGGCAAACATCCACGGAAGCCAACAGAGCTGCAAAATTTGCCCCTTTGGTCTACATATGCTTTACTGAGATACCATAGGAGTGAAGCACCATGTGAAGAGCCCATCCAAAGAACAGTCCACAGCTCCAGTTAGATGCCCATTGAAATGTAAAGGCCTTGCTGTCCTAAATAAAGAGTTCTTGTCCAAAACTACCTTGAAGTTGATGTTAATTTACTGTCACTATTTCAACTCTAGCACGCTCATTAATTACAATGTTATATTTCATATAATTTCAGTACTCCAGACTCCTTACCAAATATGTTCCTGTCTTTAATGATAGCTTTCTTCATTAATGTACCTGGAATCTTTCCAAGGCAAGCATCACAGTAAGGAGCTGAAGCCTTGTCAAGCTAACAAATAAATCACATACCAATAAACCTTTCGAAAATTGTATTTTCAGCAGCTGGCCAAAAAGGGATATACCCTGACGGTATATCAAAAAACCTGCACAGGCCTGAAATATTGTTGTTTTTAGTTACATTTGCTGCTTCAGAATAACTGATACTTAAATGTCTTGATAATACACATAAAAGAAAAAAGGTAATTTTAAATGAATTACATTTAATTAAATAAATTAAATGATTTAAAATTTATTTAGAATAATGAATTAAATTTTAAGTTAAATATAACTCTCGTGGAGATTGCTTTCTACAGTGGGCTGGTAAATACTCTCATTCATTTATCCAAAGTAATTTCCTGTTGCTTTAAAACTAATATAAAAAGACAAGTAAATTATAAAGCATTAGGATTTTTTTTAAATCAAGGAGTTAAATTCAGAAATTGAAAATTCAAATTTCTCACATTTTTAAACAAAGGTAATATAAATCTGTTTTGAAGTAGCCATGTCACCATGCTAGCTCCATGTCAATATACCGGAGTCACATTCAATCATGTAACTAATCACCCTGCAGAACTATTTTTTTCTTTCAATCTTTGTATAATTTTATAATATTAATGTATAAGAAAATGTTAAAAGTGAAAGAAACAAACATATAACATGAATTACTTTGTTACCAAAAATAGAGTAGCATGTGTGATTATGCAAGTTGATTTGGTGATTATGCAAGTTGATAAGGTCCAAAATGTGTTATTACGCAAGAGAACTGTCAAAAATGATGTGCATCATAAATGCATGTAATGCACCGACCTGTATTTTATCTATATATGCCTTCATGAGTTTCCATTAAGAACAGAATGCCTTCCAAACTCAGTGCCATGGAATGGCATAAAAAAAGGCAAACCAATTTACAATCCATTAGACTCAAACATGGAGGCACTGAGAGAGAGTCCAACAATTCAAAGAAAAGGATCTGAGCATCAAAAAGGTGACTGAAAGCTGCACAAATGGTTACTGGTTGGAGATTTCATGTCATTGCAATACACTAGCATCTCCTCATAAATTATATCAGCTGAGCCAATTAGTTGGGCAGCTCTTGTGTTTGACATCACAACAGGAGCAGATGGCAACAAAGGCTCTGCAGCACCAGTAAGGAGGCTGAGTGTAAAAATACTGTAGAAAACTAACACAAATAATACATTCAACAAGTTTCTGCTTGGCCCTCCCCCCATGATGAAAGCATTCACAAAAAAAGAAAAGCTAAAATTTCCATAATCAGTAACAAAATTCAGACAACACATACCACTTGAAAGCCCTCCTGGCTAGTACTCCATAGGCATCTTTCCTCTCTAAATGATGTCTGCAATGTGATTGCAAGGTATAATTCCTGAATCAACCTAGCACCTTGTTTTACTGATTTATAATAACTCCTTCTGGTTAAACACAGACTAGCTTATATAACTGCTTGTGCAGAGAAAAAAATATTTTTCACTTGTGGGTGGTTTTTTTGGGGTTTTTTTTGGTTTTTTTTTGGTGGTGGTGGCGTCTGGGTTTATTTTTTAAAATGTTTGCTCTTCTGTCACTTAATATGCAATCAGTGGAGATCAAAGGAATAGAAAGAAAAATGGAAGAGTGAGAATGTGCAGTAAAAAAAATCCATTATATCTGGTAAAAAATATTTCTTTACAAAGCTGTTTAAAATTAAAAGTCAATGAATATATTACAAATAACTTGAAACAAGCAGATGTCCACCAACATGACAAGTTTGAATCCCTACCAATCGGTTTCACAACCTCTCCTCTAAAAGTTTGTTTGCAAGAATAATTAACAAGAAAATCAAATCCCACTGAGAAATTAAGTCCCAAAATGAATCAAAGGTAAGCAATACAGCTTCCTTTTAAAGTTGGATCCAACTATTTAAAGAACCTAATTAAAATACTTTAGCATGTATAACTGTATTAATTGAATTTATCGAAGTGACATGTTTAAAATAGCAAGAGAGGACTAATATTAGCATCTACTTATTTTTGATACACTAAAAATAACCCACACTGAGATAATGACAAAAAAATACTTAGCTGATATTCATTATCAAGGTTCACATAGGACATCTGGCCTTTTGTGACTATTATGTGATTACAGTCAACACACAACTGCTATGCAGGGTAATACAATCAAGATGTGAACCACTGCCAAGGTATTCACTCAATATATTCCAGACATTTTGTCATAAGAATAAACTGAAAGAGCCAATTTATTGTCAGCTGTCTTCACTGTACTTTCTTCTGAATTTTACAGAAGTCCAAGATACATAAAGAACATTCATGGCTCAGCAGTCATATAAAAGTTAAATAATGGGCATTAGGGATTTCTTATTTATAATATAGCTTTTAGGCCTTCCTTTTTGTGTGCATTCAATGTAGCCATATTAGTTAAGAATAAAAAAGAACAGTTAACACAGAAGGGTATGGCTCCTTTTTAAAAGTATGTTATTTTGATATAAAATATCACTTTGAAACTTAAAGCAACACTTACACAACACAGTGAAGTTGTCCTACTCATTTAAGAATAAATTGTAAGACACAGAACTTTGTTAGCTGACTTCAGCCAGGTCACTGCTACAAGAGATTCCTCTGTTTCCTTTCCCTTATCAAATGGCCTTGTCATTACAAATCCAGTAAGCACACTGTGTTTCTGATAAAGCACTAACACAAACTCAAATATCCAACATCATAGAACCACAGGCTTACAGGATAACTCAGGAAGAAAAGGACTCAGGATGTCTCTGGGACAATGCTCTGCTCAAAGCAGGGGCAACTATGAGATCATGCCAGGTTACTCAAGGTTCTGTGCAGTTGGGTCTTGAAATCCTCTTAATATGTCAGTGCTTCAAAACAGACTGTTCAGTCTGAACACCTCCCCTTTCAATCTGTCGTCTTTCCTCCTTCCACCACAATGACCCCCCAGCTTCATCCTCTCAATTTCCTCCCAAAGAGGTACCAGGGGACTGCCGCTATTTTCCCCAAAAACTGTTTATTCTCCAGGCTGAACAAGCCTTGTTCCCTCCATTTCTCCTCATTGGCAAGTGTTCCAGCTCCTTGACCAGCACCACTCTGATGACTTTTGTATATAAGCAGGCCCAATCACTTCTGTACATTAATATTTGTCTTCTATTTTCCAAATTAGGGTCAAATTGTGATTGCGATGGCCATGAGTTGACTCATGCCACTGTTCCCTGAATTTTATGTTTTACTAAATTTGCGTAGTGTAGTTATACAATTGACTTCATAAAGGAAAGGTGGAATAAACAAAAGAGTCTACAAATAAAAAACCTCAAAGTGCTTTTTTTTAACCAACTTGAATAATCTTTTATATGTACAGTAAATGTAAGATGCACAACAATAAATAAATAAAAACAGAAGCTAATAATGTAAGAGAAAAAGGCAGCTTACATATCCTTTCTGCCAGGCTCCTTCTCACATCCACTGCATAAACACTAGAGATGACTGTGCAACAGCTGAAATAAGGATCCTGACAAGTGAACAGATCAGATATATTTGACCACAGCTAGTATTTCCATATGCCACGGCTACATAAGTTCCAACCAATCTGTCCGGATTAGCAGATATTTGCAAGTGTATGCAATTATTTTAAAAAAAAAAAATTCTTTTAATCCTTCTATAACAAAATTCCAGAATGAAAACTTAGAAAAATCTAGCTGTTGTAGTAGTAGTCCTGTTGTTCTCAACACATCTCCTTAAAATAACAGCAAATTCTTGCAACATTTCTCAACTTCTTGCTGTCTCCCTGTATTTCAGTGAGATTAGTACCGTTTACAACATCCCAGTGACATTTCCCTATGCATTTAACACTAGGAAAAAAAAAATACTTGGAAGCCAATTCTTCACATCTTTACATCATGAGTTGCGCATTCACAGTCAATAACATGATATTTTATCTCTTGATATTAATGGCTGAGTATAGACAGAGAACTACTCAATTACAAGGTTATCTAAGTTATATCATGCTTTTAGTAAAAAAAAAAAAAAAAAAAATCAGTCTTCCTCTCCTCTCCCCCCCCAAGAAAACACCCCTAAACCCCAAAGAAAAGGACAGTTATTTCTTCCTTCACATAACAGAACCCCAAGATTAAGTACTCAAGTTATTTTTATTTTTTTTTAACTCTTGAGAAGTAACAGCCAAAACATGTCTTGTGTCTACACAACGCTTGCTGCATCAACAGTTTTCAGCCTTCTGTAACAACACATTGCTCCCCTCCCCATTCCACTATTGCCACTACTTTCCCTCTTCAGGTCTCATCCCTAGCTCTGCACTGTGTTGTTAATGTGTCTGCCTCGTTGCCTCAGAGCTGACAGGGCCAGTGACAGCCACACAGACAGAGCTCTGCAACCATGATGGTACACATCTCTAACAGGATTGCTAGCTCAGGTTCAATATCCACACTAATCCAATTGCATAGGTTGGATCTACTCCATACATACTACATATGTGAATCATAAAAGGTTATGGGTTAGAAAATAGTGGCATCTGGGGATAGCAAATCCTCTTGTCCTTGGTGTTGCAGAAGACTATGTTCAGTGCTGCACAGTTACCAAAACATAAGCACTCAGAACACTTTTTTATAGTTTAAACACACAGAATTGAGGACAGTGTCGGAAATCCTAGGTTATGAGGACGAACGGGTTTGATCCATTTAATGCAGCCAGAAGCAGCAGAATTGAGTAGAAAATGAATGCTCTAAACTTACAGCCCAGAGTCGAATTCTTTATGCTCTCCTTCCCTTTCTTGCTTCTTAAAAGTAGAATCATGCACACTTTTTAAACTGCCCCAGCAAGCAAGAGTAGCAGCAACACTTACAGACCATTATGACAGCTTATTCTATTCCAGAGAAATAATGTTTATGGAGCTGAGAAACACCAAAGAGAACTGGTTACCAATAAGAAAAATGAACTCCAAAGATTAAAAAATTGCCTAATTAGGCTGTTTTCTTTTTTTTTAATATATATTTAGAAACCATTTGGACAAACTACATGCTTCTCCCCTACCTTTAGCTCAAGTACTTTTGCTCTGGGGAGTACACTTTATATGACATAGCTCTCATGCTACTTCGAGTCCTCCCTGTGAGTTCTTTATGCTACTGGCGTACTGGAAGTAAAGGGGACCACAGATTTTTAATGCTCAAGTTCAAAGCAAAAGCAGACACATCAAGATGACCAAGATTTAAACACCAAATAAAGGAGAAAAAAGGTAACACTTATCACTCAAACGTTTGTTTCAAACTTTTCACTGCCAACTTCAGGACTCTGAGTTATGCTTGATACCATCATTTTTCAAAGAATTCAATTTATATCAATAAATGTTTTAAAAAGCTTATTTGCACCTAAACTTGTCAGAACGTTTTCAGATATTATGATATTCACTGCAAGCACAATAACAAAGATATATAACCACGGTGGGTGTTTGTCACTTTTCACCTGCTTGCACATACTAGGACAGCACTTACTCTAAGAGAAGATCCTCTTCAAGGCAGCACTCAGTTGTCACTCATGCTGTAACATCAGAAATATTCTTCAGCCTTTTCATCTCAAAACAGAGGATTTAGAGGCAAGTATTTTTTTACCTAAATTACACATGGTTTATTTTGTTGAAAACAAAATAAAGGACATAGATCATTTAAATAAATCACTTTATATTTAAACTGAAAATTCAGATATATTATTCAGTCACACATAAATATAACTGTATAACTGCATTGCTTAGAGCCATTGTATGTTGTTGTGTCCTTACAGATGGACATTGTCAGCACAGAAGACAGACTACTACAGTATCAGCGAGTTTAGTTTTACCAATTCAAGAAGTTTCACCCCCAGAAATGTCTCTTAAAAGGTGTTTATCATCAGTAATTTACATAGCCTGTATTGTCTTTGCCAGTTTACTGAGATGCAGTGCAAATATTTTTATCAATTAAGAACTGTTGATAAATTAAAAATATTTGTGGATTATTTCATTTTACATTCCAATGTTCACGAGAACTTTTGTGTAAAATGTAAAATTTAAACAAACTTTGAAATTTTCTAACAAATACTTCAGCAAAAATATCTAGAAAATAACATGAATGTGGATGGATACCTAGATTTGCAAATCAAAGTCAAGTTCACTGTTTACTTTCAGTGGTCACTATAGAAAATCTGCATAAAATTCAAGGCAAATTACTACAACATGTAAAATGCTATGAGGTCAAAAATATAAGCATATTGTGGCTAACAATATAATTTCATATAATAAAATGGTAAAGTAGGGAATGTGGTTTTCTGGAGTTTTCTACAAAATTTGTGTGATACGATTATATCTGATTACAAAAAGTTGTTTATGACTCATATTATTGTGGTTTCAATTTGATTTTTGTTTTGTTTTAATGTCTGGATGCAGTTCAAATAAAACAACTGCTTTTCAGAGTTGCCCATGACTCTGCACTGCATTTCCATCTTTCAAGACAATATGAATCTTACAGGTGGAGCTGAAGTTTTTTTTTAGCAAACCAGCACAAAGGTCTAATAAAACTGCACCTCTCACTTACACAGCTGCAGGAATCAACAATTCCCACAATTCATTTCATTTGACTTTGGCAGAGAACTTTTTTATAGAGTAAACTTTTATATAGTAAACAATACATTTACTATACCTTGACAACATCAACAAGTTTTTAAACTTTTTTTTTGTTTTTAATTAAATGTAATGGTATTCATATGGAAAGGATTAATAGGCTTCATAAGGCTCAAAGAAGGAGTGAGATGCAGAACCTACATGTGTAATCAGTGCATAACAGCAGTTACTAATTGTGGGACCTACAGGTCTAGCAATTCCAGTACATTCCATTTTGGTTTATCTCTAGTGTCTAGAGCAGCCCTGAAGTTTAACGACAGACATTATTTTTCTGGCAACTTCAGTAATGACCTGCTTTAATCAAACAGTTGTTTAATTAATTAGTTAGAATGATACTGCAGCTCCATAAAATTTCAAATTCTTTCCCTGTCTTCACTAGCAGGTTTGCACATCCATTGCAATATCCTACCATAATTTTCCCAAAGATTATAAAGAAAACTATTCAAAGCAATTTCAATTTATTTTCAAAGCAATACGCCTAAAATTTTCCATTCCTTTCTGTAAGCCTAAAAGCCCAAGTGAATATAATCAAACCATAGTTATTTGGTTACTTCACTTGCTTCTCTCCGGCTTCACATAATTAATCACCTTTAGTTGCAATAAAGTTTATTTCAGTGTTCTCATTCATTACTGTTTTCGTCTGCCAGAAGCACCATACCCTCACTTGTTCATGCATTAAATTCTGAATTTCTTCCTAACCTTATTCTTATAACGACAGACCCCTCAGAAGCTACTAAAAGAGTTATCAGAACAGTGAGTTCTTGAAACTTCAGTCTTTATTTGAAACAGGAACATGGCCTACTTCTTTCAATACTGTCAAAAAAGTAAGAATGGCTGTCAAATCTAATTGGAAAAAATTTCAAGAGAAAAAAAACACATAAAATCTGTATCTATGAATTTCAGGGACTAACCAGCAGAGGTCACCACATCTATCACCCTAACCTAACTGGACGGCAAACAGCACCCTCTGGTCAAAGCTGAACTGACTGAGCTGCTGCCCATCTCTTAATCTACCTTAGGTTTTCATTACAATGAAGAGGTTTTTTTTAATTATTATTTTAAAGACTACATTTCTTACAAGCAACAATAATATTCCACAGATTAATTTATAGTTCAGATTTTTTGATCATGCATCATTTTCGCAGAAAGAAATATTTAACATCAGCAAATTCTGGGCATCATAAAAGTGACAGCATGTTTTCTGTCTTTATATCTTAATGACAGCGAGAGTTAAAAAAGAGGGTATTCAGAGTCACAATTTGAAGAGTAATTTTCCTTATTTGTAACGTTGTACAAAAAGATTGTTTCTGTTATTAATGCCACTGCTTATCAGTAAAAGCAAACAAGTAAACAAGAGAGATAGACAGCTTCACATTTTTGAGCAGAGAAATGGGATTTTGTATTCAAGCCCCTGGATGTAAGCAGACTGACAATGACTGGGTTCTGCCGAGATGCTATTGAGCATACACATTTCTATGAACTACTAAAATAACAAAGATTATTTGGGAGAGTTTGTGCATGCAGTTGGAAGTTAATGAATATTCAGAAATTATTCCATGGTCCTACTGTCTACTCATCCTTTACTGTGGTTTTAGCACAGCCAAAACAGTACTCAGAGACTGGGACTCCACCAGCAAATGAAGCCTGACTTGCAATTGTTTCTGAGACAGAGTACCTGTGTGCACAGAGCCATGAAGAGATACACTTCAACTTTTTTTTAAAAGGGCTAACTGTAAGTCTATCTAGAATGTAAGAGAAGCTTAAGACTTAATGGGGACAACTTACTGAGATAAAATTATCCAGCTTATCCCTGGCACAACACACTGGACTCATGAAATTGTATCAGCCTAATAAGGGTGATACAGTGAAGTGTTAGGCACTTCACTTCCAAGGTGAAAAGGCATTAATCATCACCTCATCGCTCTGAAAGTCACCTCCTATTTCTCTGCTTCACTTCTCTATCAGTTACACAATGAACAGCTGATGCTCCTGTTCTGTTTAAGATGCTTATAGTGCTCTTCAGGAGTGATGTAAAGGGCTGTTGCCGCAAAAAGGAATGGGAATAATTTCCTCTGCCTATCCTTGGTGGATAGGACAAAAATCTAACGGGCTAAAATTGTGGCAAAAAAAAACACAAAGAAAGCTCAGGTTAAGCATCATAAAAAACAACGAGTACGGTAAAGACTGGAAGAGATTGCCCAGGGAATCGGTTACATCTGTGTTGGTACAGATCTTTAAGATTAGGACAGAAAACTATTTATCAGGAATAACACAGGTATAATAGGCCCTGCCTTGGGTCTTCTTCTGGCCCATTTTTGCACATCACTGATGAAACAGAGTTGCTGTTATTAAAATATAGACAGGTGTCCTTTCCAAATAGCCTTCCAAAATTGTACAGCATTTTGTGACAGTGTCTTGCCATCACAGAAATATACCATTGTCAAATTGATTCAGTTGATCTCACCTTGTTTGTAGCTAAACCACTCCTAAGCCTGGAAGTCAAAGCCTTGAAGTGGTTTCTAGCTGACCTCAAAGGTCTATTTTATGTTCCATCTTTGTAAGAGCTTTTTCTGGTTTGGTGTTTATATTTATGATTCCTCCAATGGATTTTCCTAAGTTAGATAATGTCAGCCCATTCTACAACCAACATTATATTTCTTAAGAGAAGGTCAGAAGTCCTAATCTACTTTTCTACAGAACTTGCTGTTTCTCCATGTTTTTTTTGTGATGCCTTGCATAAGGCCACATTCAGGGTGTTCATAGCACTTAACAATTCATGATAGAATTTTCAAACTGTCCTTCAAAACTATGTGTATAGAAAAAAATGAACTTGGATAAAAAAAGAACATGAGTATGCTCATATCATGATAGTTCTAAGAACCACGGTTTTACATATACTATATCACACAACTCACAATGAATTCAAGAGCCTAAAGACAGTTCATTGCAATATTGTGAAATTCTTCACACTCCAGTTATGACACAGGCTGATCATATTTGTCAGCCAGCATTTTCAGAGATCAGTTTAAGAGTTTTCTAACTCTCCTGTCAATCCCCCCTAGAAACACAGACCTGCTGAGGGGGCAACTTCACAGATTTCTTTCTCCGCTCATCATTCTTGACTTCAGAGATGTAAGAGAACAGAGAAATGCAGTGCTGACTGAATGCATTTTCTTCTGTAACCACTCCACTAATAGGGGATTGACATGCACCATACCATCTGTATATTACTAGAAGGGTTTGACAAGACAGTAAAAGATTTACCGTAGTAGCCATGGAGAGGAAAAAAGGCACAAGTGTTAAGAGCAATATTAAAGTTTCCAGAAGAGAAAACAGAAAACTAAGAGCAGGTATATGCCACAACTAATAAAAAAACAACAAACAGCAACAGAACAAAAGAATGAGTATAGAAAACAAAAGCACTGGGGCAGATAAGAATCATGGACAAATATCAAATGTCTTAATAACTTAGTGCTGCTTTTGTACTTAGTAATAAAGTAGCAAGCAGGTCAAAGATCCTTTGCTGAGAAAAAACACATGAAATGCATACGCTGCATGTGCACCAGGGCAATTGAAAGGAGGAAGGAACTTTGCTCAAAAGATCCCTAATAATACACAACTAAAAGCTAGAAAACCTAGACCAGTTCCAGGCTATTCTTGCTGAACTCCAAGATCTTACACTGAATGATATGAACAGCCCATTTTTGGTTTCTTTAAGTCAAGGCTGAATTTCGTGTGTGGGGGAAAAAAAAATGTAATCTCATTCTCTGCTAGCATCTGCTATTAGCAACATGCATCTTGTTATCACTATAATCCTGGAGACCACAGTGCTAGACTATCTGCAGATATCCTGGTCCTCAACACTAACTTGGATTTATAAAGCATAATGCAGATTTAATTTGGAGACAAAACCTCTGACACATGGCTCCAGTGCACTCAATTTGAGATGACATACTTTCTTCCTCAACACTACTGCATCTCCTTTCTGAAGCTGTCTTTACCTCGGCCATACAAACAAGGACAGCCTGTCCTTACTTCTACAAGTTAGGCATAATTTCCAAAAAACTGTACCCCAGCGGAGGCCACACAGAGGAGATGTGCTCCATCTGCCTTGGCCCACTGGTCAACATGGCTTCCATTATCAAAGGCTGCAGGTGTGTGAAGTTGTAAGTGAAGTAGTGTAACATGTAAATACTTGTGGCGTTAATGAAAGGGGAATTAAAGCCTTTGAGAGCTGTGCAACATTGGCTCTGACTTAGAAGAGTGGTTTGGACCAATTTAATAGGCTTCAGTTTGCAAGCAAAGATTGCAGTCCAGTACCAAGCCTTATCTAAAACAGGATTCTGAGCAAACTTCCTTCTTACTGAGGACTTGACTGACAGAACAGCTTTGTTGACCCAAAATTTTGCCCCTTCTGGAAGGGCAGCATCTTTGCATTAAGTTTTAAATACACTAAAGAAAGCTGAGAAATTACAGAATGACAAGAGATTCTGCTTCTTCCTACACTGTAAAGCAAGCTGAGCAATGCAACAAAGGCTGGAAACCTCATTTTAACTATTGCAGCAGCTATACCTCCAGAGGAAGAATCTACATACATTTACGCTTAATATATCTTGTTCAGGGAGATCCAAGCAGATATTTAAGAGTAAGACAGAAAATCTGCCCTGACACATTGTTGAATCTGAGCCCATTTTTACAAAAAGCAATTAATGGAAAACTGTTTCAAAAGGCTGAAGTTTTTTTAAACAGCTAAATACTAAAAATATTAATAGGGCAAAAGTGAAGGAACAGTTAGAGCTCTGATTCTCTGGAACAATTCTGGTATAATTCGAGGCCACACCTCAAGTACTGTGTTCAGTTTTGGGACCCTCACAACAAGTAACACATCAAGGCCCTGGAGCGTGTCCAGAGATGGGCAATAAAGCTGGTGAGGGGTCTGGAGCTCATGCCTTATGAGGAGAGGCTGAGGGAACTAGGATTGTTCAGTCTGGAGAAAAGGAGGCCCAGGGGAGACCTTATTGCCCTCTACAACTATATGAGAGGAGGTCATGGCAAGGTGGGGGTCTGCCTCTTCTCCCATTTAACTAGAGATGGGACTGGAGGGAATGGCCTTAAGTTGCACTGGGCATGTTCAAGTTAGATATTAGGAAAAATTTCTTCTCAGAAAGAGTGGTCAGGTGCTGGAATGGCCTGCTCAGGGAGGTGGTTGAGTCCACATTCCTGGCGGTGTTCAAGAAACGTGTAGATGTTGTACTAAGGGACATGATTTAGTGGGGAAATATGGGTGGTAGGTGGACAGTTGGACTGGATGGTCTTGGAGGTCTTTCCCAAACCTAGTGATTCTATGATTCTATTCTACGATTCTAATTGAAGATTGATATATTACACTGTAAAAGATGTTTCCCACACCTGAACAAAACATGGCCTCAGAGGAAATTCTGCATTAAAATACTATTAAATGTAGAGGTAGTGAGTGTTGTTAATCTTAGCTGTGTACATTTTGTTTGCTCCTACTATATATAATCATACGAATTGAATTTTCCACAAAGACCTATAATAACATTAAGGATATTATGAAGCCAAATAAAATTACATGACAGTAAAGACTAAACTTAAGATAGAAATAAGAAGAAATGTTACTTCAACAAATTACAAAGGAAGGAGCCTTTAAAAGAAAAAAAGAATATACAGAGGTATTTCATAACAGATAGGGAATCCAGGCCCTTTGAGTGAATAAAGGGTTCGGTAAGAACTATAATGTTAAGTATATATTGCAGACCATAAGGTCAAAAGCACATGAATATGTGGAAATGAATGAAAATATTAATGTCAGGGAATACACACCGTGTATTTTCCTTCCCAGACCATATAATGCTTCCTGAAACGTAAATAAAATCAATAAATGTAGAAGCTAGATTAGAACTATTGACTAAGGTAACCTTTATCACACAAGCCAGTCTGTCTGTGCAAGTTCAGTATTTCAAAGGATGATTTTCTACAGGAAGAGTAAATCACTAACTCAAGAAAAATATGCTGATTATCCCAACACATGAAACAAAGAAAATTATCAAACAATTAGCACACATTTTGAAGAAGTATCAGTGGAAACAACACATAATTAACATCCCTATGAGGTTCCCAAGGGAATGCAAGTGGAAGAGGCAAATCTGTAAGTGTTCATACTAATAGAAGAACTTCCCCAAAATGAAAAGGATCTCTTTTCATTGTGAGTAGATCTAATTCCTAAATAACTGTAGCTGAAGGTTCCATAGGTAGATTCAATCCTTGCAAAAACAAAAGTTTACTACTGTTTTTCACAAACATTTGAAAGAATGAATTGCATGTACATGTGAAAGATAGCACTAAGAAAAAAAATACAAGCTACACAAATATATTACGGATAACTGCTTATTAACTGTCTTACTCCACAGTATTTGTTGTAAAATAGAGTAATACCTTAATGAATGCATAAAAAATAATTTGGAAACTAGTTTTTTCTTTCTTTTCTTCAGTGAAAAAATAGTTTGTGAAACATGATACCATATCCTGAGCATCCGTGCATAAGTACTTCTGCTTTAACTACAGTTAGTACGTCCCACTTAGATGTGGCCTCCTTATCTTTGAATGCATATTGATTACTCCCCCAGCAGCAAGTAACTCAGTGTCATAGAAACCAATACGCCGTATTTGGTGCTCAGGTTGCTGTGTCCATCCATAGATGCTCTTTGAGGCTTTTACCACTGAATAAATTCAGCTGAGTGTCCTACATTGAATATCCCCCAATTAATATGTGTTTGAAGAAGAAACACATTCTGTGAAGCCAAGAACCAGGGAGCACCATGAGTCACAAAACGATCTTAAAATGAAGTTAAACATATAAAAACATTAGTAAATCCCTGTCTTGCACGAAATCAGTTTTTCCAAAAATTGTTTTTGGGGAAAAAAGCTAATAACAATTATTACATTATGTTGTAAAATACTTTTTGGGCCAAGTACCACGACTTACTGCTTCCTGAACCTGACTGTATTTCACAAGAACATTCTGAGGCTATTCATAGGCTACTTCACTAGTTCCTCTGCTTATACAAGATAAATAATGTTTTTAAGAAATAGATATTTTTCGGATCTTCATAACAACTGTAAACCCTTAATATTTTCCCATAACTTTGCAAGAAACACTCTTAGTAAAGCAGGGAATTTAAGAGAAAACTTTCTTGACATGCAGAAGTACTCTTTTCTGCTAAAGTACACAGTATGACAGAATAAGCGTCAGGTTAATACAAGTTAAAACTTCTATAGGGCATACATCTATCATACAGTAATCTCAGCAAAAATCTTCAAAACCTCTATTACATTTTCTGTCCAAATCTTGACAGTTATAAAGTACTAACATAGTAACATAAAATTTGAGCTCCTTTTAAATATTTGTCATGGAAATTTCCCACAGTCAGGTTTAGATCAGAGTCTGGAACAGGAAGAGAAGAAGTAGAAGCTATTATTTATAAAGAGAATTAACCACATATGATTACTTTAGGCAATTGTAATGACTAATTTCTGTAAAAGTGAATTCATATTTAATTACATGATTCCTGTGTTTTCATTTTAAAAAGTTAATAGTGTAAGCCTGCTGCTTCATAATCACTTCTGCTTCACAACAAATGAACACTCACATCACATGTCAAGGTCTATGGGCCAATGGTCAAGTCCTGAGTACTCAAATGCAGCCTCTAAATACGTCCTTCAGATTACATTCTCTCTACACCACAAATTAATTCCTTACAAATGTTAATAACTTCGTAATGTGGTCTGTACACTCAAATACTGCTGCTAATGCATCTACCTACCTGCAAAGGGAACAGGTGCATCTTTATCCAAAGCAACAAGAGGAGGATCCAAAATTACAGTGTCATTATTTTCGGTTATGATTCCATGGTATGATGTCTCAATCCAGGGTTTATGCTTGTTCACTAGAAAAGAAAGAAATTGTATGCTCAATTAATTTATATTTCACATACCAACAGTTTAACTTCTCTTTTCTAAAGTGAAAACATTTAACATATACCCAATACTACTACTCAAAAGTCACTTACAAGGTCCCAAGTTTCTTTATCAACATTCAGATGTTGATGAATACTGTACCAGAAATAACTGATGAGAAAGCCAACATTTACAGGCATCTCTCCAATAAAGACACCAAAATAAAAAGCCAAATTTCAAAATGTTTTTAATGTGTTTCCAACTGTTCAACATAATTAGGGTCAGATACTTTTAAAGGAACTGCTTTTGGTTGCAAAACTCTGATGCAATAAAAAGAATGTCCAAAGAAATGCAACTCTTGTCAAGACTCAGAAGAAAGTATAAAGATAGGCAAGAATATTGTACTCCCAGTCAAGTTTTCATTTTACATTTTTAGAAAAATATCTAGAAGTACTTTTCTATTCTGTACCTTGTAGAGAATAAACTATGCATGATCATATTGCCTCATTCCTGAATGTTTTCAACATGCCTTGGTCTTCCTTTTTATTTTGTAAGCAGCATAGCTTCGCTTATAAATAGCACTTAGTTCACACAGTCATCATCAGAATTTTACATTTTTGTAGCTCCTATACAAGTAATACAAATTGCAATTTGAAGCATGTTCTACCACAGGCATCAGTAAATACTGCACTAAGGTTGACTATCACATTACCACCAAGTCCAGATACAAGATAATTTTTGTACATATTAGTTAGTTGCATGTATCAAATGCTGACAAAAACATCTGGTGAAATAACAGGAATCATCTCAAGAAAAGACAGAAGGTTGACACTTAAAATCAAATTTTACTAGGTGGGATTATTGAGAACAATCACTGAATTGCAGGGGTTGGTTGGAAAAGACCTCAAGAGATCATCAAGTCCAATCCCCCTGCTAAGGCAGGTTCTCTACAATGAGTCACACAGGTCAGCGTACAGACAGCTCTTGAGTATCTTCATAGGAGACTCCACAACCTCTCTAGGCAACCTGTTCCAGTGTTCCACCACACTTACCGTAAAGGGTTTATTCTGCACATCTGTAGGGAACTTCCTATGTTCAAGATTTAACCATTGCTCCTTGTTCTATCACTGCACACCACTGAGAAGAGCCTGGCCTCACCCATTTGCCTCCCATCTCCCCTTAGACATTTATAAACATTAATCACATCCCCCTTCAGCTTTCTTTTCCCCAATCTGAACAGACCCAGGTCAGTCAGCCTTTCCTCACATGGGAGATGCTCCAGGCCCTTACTCATCCTTGTGGCCCTCCTCTGGACTCCTTCTAGGAGAATCACAGAATCATAGAATGGTTTGGGTTGGAAGGGACCTTTAAGATCATCTAGTTCCAACCCTCAGCTACAGGCAGGGACAGCACCCTCTACACCAGGTTGCTCAAAGCCCCATCCAGCCCAGCCTTGAGTGCTTCCAGGGAGAGGGCATCCACAAGCTCACTGGCCAACGTGTTCCAGTGTCTCACCACCCTCACAGTAAAGAATTTCTTCCTAATATCTAGTCTAAATCTTCCCTCTTCCAGTTTAAAACCATTTCCCCTCATCCTGTCACTACATGCCCTTATGAAAAGAGATCCCTGTCTTTTTTGAACAGGGGGGCCCAGAACTGGACACAGTAATGACACTAAAAAAGAACAAAAAAACCAATAACCAATATTCCCTCACATATACAAGCCACCATCAACTCCTTATTGCCTTATCTTCTGCAAAAACCCTCAGACAATGTTAGGTTTCATGTTTCGCTCACATAGCTCCTTTGAAGTGGAAAAAGTATTCTAGACATCGAAGACAAGTGAGAAAGTTTGTCATTAAACTGGGGATATATCAGGGAAGGGTGAAAAGAAAGTAGGAAATTCAAATCCCTTTATTTTGTAATGTCTGTACAACCAGAAGAGAAACTGATGAGTGTATATAATGGGATTCTAGTTTGCAGGGCACTTGAAGTGTTTTGTATCTACTATTTGAACAGGTGAATTTCCTTAGCAGTATTCTGATACCACTCCAAGAGTTTGATTGACGGAATAACAATCCATCTCTTGATTAAACGCAGATACAATTTAACAATAATGGAATCACTAAATGGTAGTTTTCATGAAAAAGTCCTTAAGCAACTAAAAATACCAAAGGCAGATCTTCCTTCTTCCTGGTTCTGTTAAGTGCCTGAGCTCTTATAAACAAAGCAAAACAACAAAACAAACAAAGAAAAAACTTATCAACAACAATACAAATTAAAAACAACAAAAATACAAATACAAAAAACAATACTAAAACAATCAAAATATATTTAAAAAAACACCAAATAAATTGCCTTTACTCCTACAATAGATTCTGCAGAATAATTTTGATGACGCTGTTGCATAGGAAATTATCTCAGCATTCAGTGATTGCAACCCTACAAGTGCTATCTTTTTTCCATTAGTATCCTATGAGCTACAGCAACAGCCAAGTGAATGGCAGCAACGCAATTCCTTACATTACATTAGAGCAGGAAGAGAAGAAAGTAGATTAGGAACAATTGCTACAATTTAGTCCTAGACCTTGGAGACTGGTATAGCAGGAAGAAAGGAACAATGAAATAAAAGCAAAACACAATGGAAGTTCTAATTATGTTACAAGTTCTTATGATGTTCTTCTCCAAATGAACAGTTATGACTATCCGAGATTCATGTAACCTGTGGTAACTGGTTTTCTAAAAAGAATTCAAAAGTGTTTCATTCTTTCCTATTCTAGCTGAGTCACTTTTGTAGATACTTGAGAATGAAAAACATCTAAATACAAATCAGATATTATTCTTGTGATGCCTGCTTTATAAACACGTCATTTCTCCTCCATTATCTACTTTCTTTACTTTTATATTAGGGTACTGAAATAAAAACAGCACATGCAACTCATCCACTTATCAACTCTTCTTCCTTAGAGCAGGATATGCTCAAAACAAGAGTTCCAGTAACTTGAGCAGTATTTCCTTTTACCCTCGTTTTCTAGCTCTGACATTCAAATACCAGGGCTGCCCTGAAAGTAATGTAGAAAATTACCGAAATCCCACAAGACAAACTTTAATAATTTTACCCTTATGACAGATTTCCAAAACCATATTTGAATAGCAGATTTTTATTTTTTATGTGCCTGTGTATTTAGATACATAATTATGCTTTTCTTTTTGATCCTCATTTTGTTTTAAATGGCCTAATCAATGTTAAAGTCAGTTTCTTTCCTCAGTTATGTCTGAAAATCAAATTGTAGGTCAAGTTCCCAAAGTTAGAGCAATGTCACTCTGCATTCAGTTAAAAAACAAAGCAAAAACAATTTATCCTGCTGTCTTCGTTATACTATCTGAAATAGCATGTTTAAATAGGAGAATACATAGAAAAATGAAATTCACGCTGTGTAAGAAATAACATCAGTGCTATAATACAACGTGTTTATTCAGGGCAAAGACTAACATTATCATTTCTGAAATTTTTATAAACTTTAAGATAAGGAAGGAATGCAGCATTTTATCTCAAAAATAGAAGGAGTAGAAATTGTTACCAAAAAGAAACCCAACACATTTTAATGTTCCTCAACAGCGCTTCCAGTTAACAACTGTCTATAAAAAAAAGCCATAGGAAAAGTACTTTTTGCATTTGCTAAAGGTGATGGAACAAATTTTTATAGAGGATTACACACAAAAGTTGCAGGAACTAAGAGAGTAGTGTACAGTACAGAAAGAGAAACTCAGTAGAGCAAAGAAGCACAAAATTCAGCCGGTGAGAACTGAACAAAAAATTACTTTTCCTCTTGTGCTGTGTTAAGTTGCAGCACCCTGCTATGGTTTAACCTGGCAGGTGGCTAAGCACTACATAGTCATTCACTCACTTCCCTACCTCCCCCGCAGAATGGGGGAGGGAATTTGGGAAAAAAGAAAGGAGAATTCATGAGTTGAGATAAAACTATTTACTAAAATAGAAAAAAGGAAAAGAATAATATTAATGACTATATAAATATATATATGAATATATATAACAAGTGATATACAAGCAATCGCTCACTGTTCCCCTGACCAACACCCAACTAGTCCCTCGAGCAGCGGAACGGAATGGAATGGAATGGAATGGAATGGAATGGAATGGAATGGAATGGAATGGAATGGAATGGAATGGAATGGAATGGAATGGAATGGAATGGAATATCCTTGCGGCCAGTCAACTGTTCTAATTCTGTTCTTTCCCAGCTCCTGGGGCCCTTCGCTGAGAACGGCCTTAGCTCTGTACAACACTGCTTAGCAGCAATTATGAACATCATCAACACTGTTTTTCTCCAAGAACCAAAAACATAGCATCATACCAGACAATGAAGAAAATAGTTCCATCCCAGCTGAAACTAAGACACACACTCTTAGAGAAAAATGAAAAATATACATTTTTTTTTTAAACAAAAGATCTGCATCAAAGGAATGAAAGCATTTATTGATACATGCAGAACAAAATAAGTGTTGCTCTTGATTAATCAGATTTCTGTCTAGGTAGAAGTTGAAATCAGTACCATGCTTTCACAAATTCAAACATACTTAAGACATACAGTTGACATATACCAAGGCTATGTGGGTTTTTTGTTTTCTAAACTTTCCTTCCCTTCCCATACTTTGTCAGTCATCCACATAAAATGTTAATGTAAATAATTTGTAAAATCTAAGATAAGACAATCCTCTTTTTCATTAATTACAGTTAGAAGTCAATTCATTAAAATTTGTACGCACCATTTACACTGCATTTTCATAGTCTGTCCTACCAAAGGCTGCGATTACAAGCTTTTGGATTTAATTAAACCACTGTGGTAGAAAAGTACCACTCTGTGTTGCATCTACAAATGCATCTTGCTTGAAAAAGAGCAAAGCAAAAAAAGCAAAAGAGAAACAAACTCATTTTGTAGAGTCCACAGGAACTCCCGTGCTCCCAGGAATGTTGTCTTGAAAGTCAGGTCAAGGACAAAATCCAAAACAGAGCAGAAGGAATACCAAGTACACTTAAGAATTTGAAAAAAAATATGGCAAGCCCCTACTTTCTACCTTGGTGTCTTTCTGCCATCCTCTGCACTATGCCCTGTGTGTCACCCTTTCCAGATAATCCTCTCAATATCCCACTCTGCTGTTCACCACCTGGTACATAGTTAGAGAGACTGCTACCATCTCATGCCAAACTCAGTCACAAGTAAGATTCCATCTGAGCACTTTATACCTGCACCAGGTGTCCCCTAGGAAGCAGAAACCAAGAGAACAAAATCACAGATAAGACATCAATACATCAACCGTAGGAAAAGCAAGTATCAACCGCATTCCCTGAGCTCTTTGCCAATCTGCCCAAAGCTCTTTCTACATGTATGACTGCAGGTACACAGGCTACTCGCTAGAATCTACGGAGCTAAAAGATGACTACCTGCTTTATCATACTGCAAGATGTGTACAGGGCTTTCTGAAGACAATCATACTCTCCATAAATTAGATTTTCCAAGTCACAGTGCCCACAGTTTCAATTTGTCAATGCAGAAGAAATAGTGTAACTGAACCATAATATGTGCTAAATGCCTATCTTACAAAGACCAACAAGAACTATAATCCAAGACTGGCACTTCTAGGGAGTTGGGAGTGAAAAACAGGAGTACAAGGAATACAGTACAATGGCTTTTCTAAATTTTAGGTATTTTCTGTCTTAAAATACATAGAAAATCATACTGATCAAAAATAGTACCTTATAGAAAAACTATGAAAGGAGAAAAAAGTGAAGCTTAGTAGTTGTAGCTACTGACACTAAGGTAGAGTTCAATATTGCTGCTTTAACTGATTTTGAAGCTAAAGCTTGCAGTAGCAAATTCTATGAGTTAAGAACTGCTTTATGAATAGAAATGTTTTCTTTCTTCTTTTCCAAAATAGCAGAACAGATCTATTTTCCATTTAAACATACTGATATGTTCTCTCATCTCTAGCTTAAAGAATTTGTTGATAACAGTAAAATCAGCAGAAAGCTTAGGCTTTCTTAACACTCAGATCAGCACTTTAAATTCTTTTAAGTGTTGACTTCAATAGGCTTCACCTCAGCCTATTGGAATCCTGTCTATATGACCAAGGTACTCCTCTAAAATCAGTTAAAGGTGAGGATGCTTTTAAAGCCTTTTAAACATCTGCTTAAAATCTCACTCATTTCTGTAGAAGATAAACAACTGAACTTCATACCTTATGCAATCTGTACTACAAATTCTTATTCTGTAGAACAATGACAAAAAACAAAGGAGAATTTCCAATGCCCTGTTAGGAGAATACTGAATTTAAAAAAATTAGCAGATGGCATACTGACACCTGCAACATGCAATCATAATGGCCAAAAAACCCTCCTCCTCCTCCAATCTGAAAGCCATCTGTTTGGCAGTCCACTCCTCCTTTAGGGTGATACTTCACTGGGCAAACACCCAGATCCAGGTCAGCAAGGGCTAGAGTTTTAGCTCACTGGCTCTGCTTCACACAGTCCATACACCTGACTGGGAGACCTTAATTCCTCCAGGATAAATCTAGAGATGCAGACCTGGATTTCTTGCATTGCCTGCTCAAGAATGAGCTGAAGCTAGAAACCAAAGAATGAGATCTAAAATCTAAGAGAAGTAGAGAAGGAAAAACCAATCAGAAAATATGAAGATTTTGGGGCTTAGGTCATTGAAGAAATCAGGATTAGTAGTTTGACAGAGAATTTAAGTCTTCGTCTTCAAGGCAGAGTAGGCAAGAATAGATTGAGGTTGAATGCATTTTGAAGAAAAAGAAACCAAGTTAGAAGTGGATACTAAAAATTGCTGGGAAGTAAGCAAATGCTTGCATTTCATAGGGTAAAACCTTCCTCAACTTTAGGAATAAAACACTAACTAGCTATTTTAACAGAAAACCAGAATGCTATGGTTCTCCTACATACAAAAGAGGCTCAATACTGGTACAGATTTTATATGTTTTGCCAGCGACAAACTGTAAAGACAGAATTTATTCTTCTTTCTCACAATATGCTTAGTTCTCTATGTGATGCCACTGCCTAAATTACTGAAACATCAATAGTTCAGGACTTACTTTTTTGATAGACAGCTTTAAATTATAACACTCCATGTGCTTTTGCATAAAATAATAATGTGAAATTCCAAGCCCAATTAAGGCAATGTGAGTTTTGACACTAAGTTCAGATAAAGTGGGATTTATATAATCTATGAGACATGATTCTCTCAGAACTCTTTGGAGAACATTTTAACTAAAGAACACATTGTGAACAGTTGCATCTCAGTGGAGATCCAACATGTAAATTGGCAATGGTTTGATCATACTACACAACAAACCTATTTTGCATGAAATAGATTGAAAAAGAAGGTCTTCTACAGTTAGCACATTTTCTGGCCCTCAAATGAAATCCTTTCAGTAACAACTCCCATTAGCAAAATCTGTTCTTACATTAAAAAAGGAGGAAAGGGAAAGGGAAAGGGAAAGGGAAAGGGAAAGGGAAAGGGGAGGGGAAAGGGAAGATCTGAGGTAATGTATTCCTTTGTTAACCAAAGCTGCCTGATATCAGGCAGCCGTCTACAGGTTAGTCCTGAAGTGAAATAACACACCCTGTTTTTACCCTGACATGCGTAGACGCTTTTGCAGTTTTACATTTTATTTTTTAAATTATATTTTTTTGGAGTGGAGAAGAAGGGATATTCATTTTAACACTGACCAAATCAATCCAAATATTTAATAGAAATTTAATAAAATGCTTTGTCAACCCAATCCTGTACCTTTCACGAAAAAAAAATGGTCTAAGCTAAGGAATTCATAAAACTCTACTAAAAATATTGATAGATAAAGCTATTAGCAGCACTTTTGCTTTTGATCTCCCTATTTCTGTAAAGCACGCTTTCTATTTACATATATATGTGCATACGCAAGAAAAGCTTTACATTGTGCCTTACTGTTGTCTTTTAGGAAACAGATCACACATTTATGCTGTGTCCTAAATTACAAGTTATTTTTATTAATGCAAATTTCATCTCCTTGATTGAGATGTCCAGATGTGTACAGTATGTAAAGTAACAAGAATGGAATCACATAAGTCTGTCCCACAACTAGCTATGACAACTTCAGAAGCACACAACAGATAGTCTTTGTCCACAAAAGCCTTTACAGTTAAAAATCTTGGAGAAAGTATCTACTAGCATTAAAATATTTTAATTAATGTTAAAAGGGCAGAAAAAGGTCATAAATAAATTAGGTTGTGTCTGTGTATTTAGTTCTAGTCAAATAAACATTTAAAACTTGTATATCTTGCTTAACAGGACTTACCTTTCATTCAAAATTCTTGCGAGCAGCTACACACTCTCATTTAAAAATACATAGTTTGAGACTCATAATATAGTAAGTATCTCTATTTAATCCTTCATTATTTCACTTAACTTTCTTCAGTATTTAATAACTCCATTTTCATTATTCAAAGCTGCCTTACTCTTACAAGTTTTACCTTTGTTTTGTTTAGACTGAAAGCTCTGCCGAACATGAATTTATTTTTCCATTATGAGGTTACAGCAAGCATTTTGAATACACCTAATGCCAGTGCTTATAAGTGTCCTCTGAAGGGTCTTGTCAGATGATACTACCTGAACAGGAATTCAAATACTACTGTGCCATTAACCGGACATCGACATTTTGTCCATAATATAGGAATGCTAAGAACATATGGATCACTCATAAACACTCTTGTTTAAATCTAGACAGTGTGATACCATAGGAAACAAAAAAACAAAAAATTATGCAAAATAGCATGAATAACCTCCTAACAGCACCAAGGACACGGCAGATCTCACTGAGGAGTGACAGATCTCACTGAGGAGTAACAGATCTGCAAGGTGCCCAGGTTAACCAAAAAACATATTTGTATGTTTAATATCTCTTTCAGTGCCTGTAATATTAAAACCAAGAACTTTAATTGCTGGCCTTTCTTCTTATGAATAGTCGCAATGATGACATCTCTAAACAAACACTTTAGCTTGACATTACAATAGAGCACTAGACATTTTAGCATTTGGTGAGCAGATTTTCAACTATACTAGTTTATTTTGCACATTATTCACAAAAGGAACAGTTCTTAGTAAACAGTGACTTAGAAGTGGAAGTCTTAAAAATAAAGATTAAAATAACTTCGGTTTTATGCAATTCTTTTTGCACAAACTTCAGAAAGAACTTCAGAACTGCACCAAAGATGAAAATAGTATTTTGAAAAAATTCAAAATTAAAACCGTTATTCATGAAGCTAAAATAAGATAAAAAATAAGTCTATTAAGAAATTGTTACCTTTACAAAATGCATCAATTTTGTGCCACACTATTTTGATAGCACATTCTCTTGAGTGCTATATAATTTAAGCTCACTGATATCTCATACTACAATCACGTAATCCTAGACATCTGAAACCCTGGAAAATGAGCTAAATCCTAGTATGATAGATTTTAAGGGAGTAAGCATTTTTTTTTTTAAACATAGAAGAAAGAATCGATGTTCATATTTCCATTATTTGTTCAAAGTTGCAGCATTTCATACAGCAGAAGCCTAGAGCTATTCCAGTAAAGAGGATCTGATTATGTTCATGATACGTATTGTTTCAAAGTACCCATACGTTATTTAATCCTGAGAGATGGTAGCCCAGTCTATCTCAAAAGAGCCGAGAGAACTTTTTACTTACGATGGCCACCATTTTTCCCCAAAACAGCCAGGTTGTTTTTTGAGTAATGATTGCATTTTTGAAAGGAGAGCCTTTGTTCCCTTATGAAAACCAAGAAACTGAAATACCTCAAGAAAACAGGCAAAAGCAGAGGGCAAGAACACAGAAGATGACAACAAATTCAACTTACATTTACAGGAGCAAAAGCGCGAGAAGCAGAAAGGTTTAAGGAAAGATATAACCATGCCCAGAAATAGAGGCTGAGAGCATAAGAAACCTTTACAGTATGTATCTCCTCTGGCTGCTTTGCACCATTTTCAGATTAGGTTAAGCCATGAATGGTTTACGTCAGAATCACTGTTACACTGCAATAGCAAACACATGTAAGATGGTACACATCTGTTATATACAAATCAGAGTTTCATGTTAGGAACTCCTGCCTAGCACGCACTTACCCAAGTGCATTAAAGGAATGATTAAGTGTAAGAATAACTATCTGTAGGGTAGGCAGAAGTGTTCTACAGAGAAAGAGAATACAGCTCACCCACAGGTATTTCCATATGTTGCATTCAGATATTTCTGAAATTGAAGTATATACTTCAAACAAAACAAACATAAACTGATTCTCCATCCTCACCTCAAACCTCTCTCCAAAATATGCATTAAAGTATTTACACTGTAATTCTGTGGTCTAATAAAATAATAATTACATAACTTATGCTATCATGAATGCACAATGCAAGTTGTAATTGACGATGCTGCTTGTCACAATCACAGAAGAAGGCAGAAGTATAGTAAAAAATGCACAGAGAAGATAAGGACAAGGGAGTGTCTTTTGGTTTGGTACAACTACAGTGAGACTGTACTCATGCCTGTTATTTGTTATACATTTTCTCTCTTCTCCAAAAGAATAAAATTCTGGGAGGACAAGATTCAACTTTTTGTTTTTATGCAGTGCTTATTTGTGGTCCTTGACTTCTACACTCCAAAACAAATAAAAATCCAGCTCCCAAACAAAATCAGTAGGAATGTGTGGTTCCAGAAATTCTAAAAGACAAGACCTGTGTGTTTTAGCTACCCAACATGGAAGGATGCATATAATTACATGGGCTGTATAAACATAAACAAACACATCTTGCTTTTCATAACAATGCTGATTTTTCAGCCATATTCTATATTTACTTTTTTTCTAGTTAAGTTATTTTAACAGCTTAGTTTAGACCTAGGAGCAGCCTGAAATAAATATATTTTTTTAAAGCTTTGAGACTGTTTCTCATTATAAGCCGCTCTGCCAATATAACACAGCATTTGGTACAATTCAGTCTTTTATGCTACTCCTCATTATCAATACAACCTTTATTTTTTCCCAACACAATCTTTTTTCCTTAGTGCATTTCCTACAGACGTAAACCTAAAATTAGCATTCATCCTACCTTAGTATTTTATTCCTTCCTCAAAACTCTCTCTTTTACATTTCAGCTTGGAAATGGCCTCTCATTTTTCTTATTCTCAGCTTCCTTAGAGCGTCTCCTAATTCCTAAGTGATTTGAAACATATCAGTCTATTCACAGAAATTAGCTTGTCAACAGCCTAATTTTAATGTATATATACTGTATATATTATATATAATGTTGCAATGTATACATTAGCAACTACTTCCTCCAGACTTTTGGATTTAAGTATTAAAAAAAACAAAATTGAGTACAGTTGGTGCTCAGAGTAAAAACGTGGAAAAAATTGCCTGTCTTAGGAATCAGAATTTCCAACCACCAAGCCCTGTTCTGGTCAGAGATTGCACCCATGAGTAACATATTCCTGCCCCTAGATGGCTCCAACCATAGAAACAAGCAGCTTTTCAGGTCTCATGCTCTTCAGAATGCAATCTATCATCTTCCTCGATGATGTAAGACAGCTTTCCCTCCCTGAACAATTGTCCCTCTCACTTCAGTCTCATAACACAAATGAGCGAGGAAGGAAACACCCAAATACAGGAAGAAATGTACAGATCACTTGAAAGCATTTACTTTTTTTCCTTCTGCTGTTAAACAGCTGAAGCCAGTACTCTTGGCTTTGCAGAGCTTTTCAGATGCAAGCATAAATGTTACTCAAAGGTTTTGTTTTTTTCCTCTTTCAAAAACCATTAATTCCTGCCTGTTTCCATCCTACACAAAGCCAAAATGCTTTTATTTGAGGCACACTGTACAAGGAAACTCATAACAAAGAAAAAAACATGGCAAGTCTGACCAATCTTCCTAACTATACAAACATGCTAAAACCTTCTCTTCGTTCTCAACTACACAGGTCTGGGACTGAGTCACAGATGGGGGAGGTGACAACACCAGCACTTTGCTCTGCTGTAGAATACGTTTCACCCACTTGCATGGCCGTCAAGTGACATTTGCCACAGCGATTCCTACTCTGTACCTCTTCCCAACAACATAAAAAGTTAGTGAGCCACCTCTTCCTTTCCTAGCTAGCCTTTTGCTTGTCAAATGATAAATGTGTTCTAGTAACAGAAGTCATGAATTCCGTGCAAGTCCCACATAGCTCATGAGTTATGAGCCTGCCACTTGAAGGTCTGCTAACAGGACTAAGCAAACAAAGGAAATAACATTTTGCAAAACTGCTGTTTTAAATTTTGATGCAAAACATCATATTCAGTCATGGTCCATAACAGAGGACCACAAAGCAGACAAATAAGAATAATAAATAGTTAGACAATGGCATCCAGACGTCACACACCCCAGCCCCCATAATATTTGTAAGTTGTCAACTCAGCTATGTTTCTCCACCATAACACATTTATCAGAGAAAAAAAAATCTAATTTTGAGAAATTTGGAAAGACTGGATGCAATCAATATTTTCTCCCCTCTAGATAGGTAACTAGGTAACATCAGAACACTAAATTCCTTAGAACAGCTTCACATGAGGACTTTCATTGGATATTCTGTTTATGCCTATAAATTCATTCAATATTCATTTCTGTCTGCCTAATCTTAAAAACAGATGATGTTCAATTCATTAGTATTCCTTGATAATGACAGGGATTACCTCAATTACTGCTACGTGCTGTAAAATGAGTTAATGAGCCAGGGCTTCAGCCAGCACAGAAAAACTTGCTTATGCAAGGGAAGACAAAATAACAAAATAAAAATGAAACTGCACCTTCTGCATATATATGTGCGTATCCACGTATTTATTCTTAAGATAATTTATTAAGTCTCATATCTAAGTACGAAGCACTATTTTTTCAATCTTTATCACTCTGTCCTCAATTATCAACTACTTCTATAAACTGCTAATAAAGGAGATTAATTTTGACCCATGACATATCAACCTTTGTCCTACAATGTTACAGATGGAACACATTTTATTGTAAATATCATTTTGTACTTATCATTGCAAAAGATATGGAACAATGAATGATAATTATATATTTTACAGTTCATTCACTTCAAACTATCATTTTATATTCATTACTCCTGTGACAGACACGTCTTGTCAGTTTTACTGCTCATTATGCACATATAATATCTGCATTTGAGCAGGCAATAGAATCTTGGAAAGAGACTTAAAATAAGTTTCCGCATGGAAAAAAGAAAGAAGAGCCAGCTTACATTGTTGCATTCACAGTACTAGCTGCTGTCAAAAGAACAGGTGACTAAAAGCACACTTCTGACATTTCTTCAACCTGTTTGAGAAACTAGGTTTGAGCATAAAAGAAGTAACTATATAAACCATTCCTATGAAAACTGAAGATTAAAAGCACCTGGAAATGTTTTCAAACAATAAACTATGACTCCAATTTTTACTAATATTTCAGATCTCACAGATTTTACAACACACCAATCATTATTTTGCTGTTTCAAAAGGTTGCCCTAGTGATAGTTAATGACTACTTGAAAAGGTAGGTATAAAATACTACATTTATCTCTGGTCTTCCTGAAGCAACAGCTACAGTCAGTCTCTACTCATTGGTTTCAAGTAAGACACTCTTTGTCCGAGGATCCTTTCGTCAGACAGAATTGCTGATAATCAGAATCTTTCGTCCACTGCTTGCACATTCAGCGACAAATTCAAATAACACTGCCTGCAGTAAATCTGAGTTGCTGCTAATAGTAAAGCAGTTTGATTTGTCTTTAACTTTAATATCCCTTGGAACAGATTCTGGCACCACAATAGGATGTTGTAATAAAAAATAAGAAATACCGCAAGTTAAATATAAAACACCCAGGACAGCAAGTTCAAAGGCAAGCACACATTAAAAAGCCATACAGAAAATAAACCTCAGTACAAACCAATGGAGGATAAAATGAAACTTTCTGATAAGCACAGAAGAATCATATATATAAATGAACTTATATGCTGGGTAACATTTGAAGGGAAATGATAAAGACAATCTATTAACTTACCAGCCTTATAAGAACCTCCTTCATTAGTTTATGCAGAACAGGCCTGGTATTACTACAATGGTAGGCACCTATCAGATCAGTCAGGCCTTCCTAATAGGAATCAAGACTGCTATGCAATAAATTGGCAGGAATATGCTGGAAACTGCCAGCATAAATACAGAAATGATACTGCATCATAAATGGTAAGGCGCTGAAAAACACATTTTTTAGAAGCCAACACTGATAGCTGTGTATTGTTCAATAAGTATATGTCATAATGACTTCACTCTACGCATTTTTTTCCCTGTGCAAAAGCAGAAAGGTCTGAATCATGTCTTCACATCAAGTGTACAACATTTACAAGTTTTTTCTCAACACGTTTGTAATTGTCTAGAGTCATGGCTGAAAACCATCTAATTCCAGGTTTTGTGATGACTGACACTTCACTCATTTACCATCCGTGCACAGTAACTTGGAAGCAAAACTTCAAAACACTAAAATTTTTCTATGTAAATTATATATAAAAACAACATAACAAAACCAGCAGAGTTAATTGCATATTTGTAACAAGCTTGGGAACTTATGAAACTGCCTGCAGATGGATAAATGTGGAAATGACACCACATCATGTAAACACGCACTGAACAAGGCTGATGCAGTCATCTGGCAGTTGCCTGTTTATATCAGCACATGTTCAGCACTGCTCATCAACCTTCACTGATATAGCACACATGAAAAAAAAAAAAAAAGAATGCAATTGAAGATAGGGCATGTTTTGTAAAGAAAATTGAGTAAAAATGTAATCTACATTTTTCCCCTAGTATATTAGGCTAAGGGAGAAGAAAGGGAAAGGAAAAAACAGCAGCAACAAACAACAGAACCTAACTTGGCTCTAGAAAGACATATACAGAATTTGTATCAGTAGTAATATCTGCAAGCTCAATTCACTTCATGTTTAAAGCAACTGAAAACAGTTGCCTGACAAAGGCAAGAGTCCAACTATGTTTAAATTAGAACAGGCAAAAGATGACCCCTTACACCTGACTAGTCTCATATATCGTTAGTCTCCAAATGCAGAGGAGAAAAAACCTGCTGTCACAAGTGACATGTAATCCAGAGCAAGGCTTGGCAATCTTTCAAAAGTATCTTCTCTTTCAAAGCAAAACAGAGTGCCTTTACATCAAGGATGCCAGATTGCATCTACCAAGCCAGCAGTTCTCTGCTCCTAGTCCCTTCTGGGTTCAATAGTGCTTGGAAAACAGCTCTTGTGGATCACGGAGGGCAAACAGCAAGGCTCCCATATGTGAGAACTTAAAGGTGCTCAGCAGAACAGGGCTTTGGGAGCCACTGCTTCTCATAGATACACATCAAACAAGATTACTCAAATGTATAAAGTGTGTTCATACATTTTAACAAGATGCAGATGACAGAGGGAAATGATGACAAGCAAGCTGCCCTAACAAATGCTGCACATATTTTCATCAGTCTTACCACTTACATTAGAGAACACATTTGCATAACAAAGTGGTAAACACATGGGTCTCGAGCTTATATCACCATGGAGGAATACTAAAAAAAAGCATCTCTTTTGCTAGGTACATTCCTTGTTAGTTAAATGCTACCGTAAATAAGAGACATGTTAACAAAACTCAGCAGCACTCTGCTACTTCACACCAGCAACAGTAATTTTCCCTGTCATTATTTTTTGCTAAAGAAACAGGAAAATGCTAAGATGACTGTGCAGGTCACATTTTTACTGGAGTAAGATTAAGTAAATTCCAAGAGTTTAAGCAAGTAATTTAAAGGTGACAAATTCACAGGCAGTATAAGCTCAAAAGTTTACCAAACTTACAGGGCTAGACTGCAACTGAAGTTTCACGTGCTCTGTCCTTTGTGCACCTTCTTGTCCTCCAAGGCAAGAGCTTCGTTTCCATTTGCGGATCAGCTCCTGAACTACTTCAGCTCTGAGCTCAGCGCACCAAGGCAAACAAAATCTCCCAAGGAAGTGAGCATCTCAACTGCTTTCCCCACCTCCACTTTGAGACTACCAATATTTTTCTACCTGTTGTTTGAAAAAATATTTAGTTATTTACTCTGAGAGCTTCTTAGAAAAAGGTTCAGTTTTTTCCTAGCTTTTTGTTTTTGTCTACTAAGCAGTGCTCACAGTCACAGAGCCCATCCAGAAGCCTTAATGGGGTAGTTTACAAGAAGAAGCTCATTCATCCATCTCCATTCTTTCACAAAATCCTTAAGGAGTACACCGAACAAGTAAAGTGCAAGGTTAAGTGCTAAAATTAGGCCCAGCACACTTGTGGAAGAGGCACTGCCAGAGGAAAGTTATCCCCCTTCAAAACATTATGCTCAAGCATATCATCATGGAAGTGGTGTGGTGCAGAGGTAGTGCCTCTTTGGTGGTGAGATTCACCAGGAACCTGCAAATCTAAGAACAGAGGACAGGGAAAAAAACAGATCTTTTTTCTGCACTGGTGGCTTTTAGTCTTCAACAGGCCTGAGTGAAGAACATTGTCAGAAAAAGGGGTTTAAAGAGAAAAAATGAATGTCACATCAAATCAGTTCTAACCCCTGAACTTAACAAAGAGAGAGGGGGGAAAAAAAAAGATCTGTCTGTAAAACTTATATATGAGGTGTTCTAAAAGAAAAAAACAGTTATATCCTACATAGATGTGCTTTGCCTTTTTCTGGGGGGGGGTCCTATCCCGATATGCTTATGCATTGATCCCCTCCCACAAAAAAAATTAAGCAAAAAGAAAAAAAGGTGAAGTCATAGGGGAAAGACTTTTATTGACTGCAACGTATGCAAATATTTGTCATTATTTTGTTGAAGTACAACTGCCATTTTATTTACTTCCTGATGTTTATTCTGATGTATCTCAGGAGCTGTCATCATGGGCTAATACTACAACCCAGCTCTTCTCTCATTCATGATATTTTTTCTTTTTTAATGCAGAAGAGATGCACACTGACCATGGGTTTTAATGCAAGATGACTCCTGAAGAGTTTTGCTGTCTATTTAGTTGAAGCCATTGCTTTAGGGTATGAGTTTCTTCTCAAAAGTGCTTCTGCCATTACGTAAAATTATTGCTCTGTCCAGTACCAACCACCTGTTTTCTGTTCTAATTTTATGCTGTACTTTAGATAGTTTTTCAGGACTTGTTGAAGTATGCCTTAGTATTTGTTATTCAGATGATATTGTACAGATTTAGCCTCAGATACCTGATTATTTTTTAGTCATATTTCTTTTATCCTTTTTTAGTTTTGTTTTGGCTTTTAATGTAGAATGAAGATGACAAATCCTGATATTTTTGAACAAAAATTCATCTTAAGTTGATTAAATGAAAGTTCTAAATATTCAAATTTATATGATGTTTATATTATGTTACCGATGTAACATCAACCGATGTAGCATAACTGAATAACATGCAGATGTTCTCATGCAAAAACAATTATGTTAACATTAACTATTTAAAAATACATGACCAGAAAATAATCTCAGTATTTTTAATGTCAAATAATTTCCATATTGTATTTATTTTAAGCCTTATAAAAATGTTTTTGGATGGCTTCCCCCCTGCCCCCCCCACCAAGAGCAGGAAGACCAATACTGTGCAAGCCAGAATTTCACAAATACTTTAAGTCAATGCCACTATCAAAAGGAATTGTTTCATTCTCCCTTTCTCCTACGCAGGCATGGCTTTGTATGGCTTCTCCACAGCAACAAACCTGGCTATGTTCAACAGGATGCAATTTCCTTTGTAAACACATGGACAGGCTGCTTGGCAGGAGCAAGCAGCTGGGGTCAGACAGGCAGCACTGCGACGTCCCTGGGGCTGCAGTCCTTGTGCAACTACTTGTTTATACAACACCACACCTCAAACAAACATAAGGAAGCTACAAACAGGAAACTGAAGTCTCCCTGACACGTACACGCCACTGGTGTCTGTTAAGAGCTGGAGTTCATTTGAAGCACGTCACATAAAGTACCTGGAAATTTTTGCAGATCCAGAAAGCTTTTCTGCAACAAGCAGTGCCTCAAATTCCTCGTGCACCAACATTTCAATGCAACTACTCTAGTTCTAGGCCAGTATACCAGCCTCAGTCACATTCTCACACAGCCTCAATGCTACGTCTAAATGAATTTGCATATTCCAACCTGTTCTCCTAGCTTCTTACAACAATACCACTTCCACTTTCATCTTACGATCAGCTTGCATTATTTGCAACAGAAACATTAATAAGAAGCAGTCCACATGAACCACCAAGTACCCTATTTCTGTAGTACGCCTTCAAGACACATTGTCTTTTTGTTCCACACACATCCTCCACATCGAAACAGCTGAACCAATGCTGCTGTTCATCTTCAGAAGGCAGCAGAATCAGAAATTACGTATCATTTCTTTTTTTTTTTCCCCCACAAGGACACGACTTTGTAATTCTTAAAACTAGCCACTAAATATATTATGGAAATTCTTGTATTCCTTGGACACAAGATCATTAGGTATGGGCTATTACTTGCATGATCACTATATTAGGAGATCATTATGAAAAATAAAAGTTTTAATCAGCATGCACATTCATGAAGTCCAGAGGTTTAAAACTATTCCTTGCAACAGAACTAGCACTAACCAGAAAAGTAACTTTTCCAGAGCTAAACAAGGTTAAAATAAAAGTCCTTTTTAGACATGAGATTATGAATGATGGCACGCAGCTAAGGCAGCTCTCAGAACCAGAGGACATCAAAAGGATACACAATGTCATTCAGTAGAACATTTTGCCGGCACAGAGAACAGCACATAGAAAAAAATTACTACTACAATGAGTCTCACAGGACTGATTGTACGGTGCACACCATGCTGAGCTTTGTCATTAATCAGCATTTATACAAAGCTATTAGACAGGTTAAAAACCAGTGAGATATTCAGGATGTTCCCCTCTCCCACCCCTCACTTTTTTTTTTTCTTTTAAATCTTTGTCAGTGAAACATTTTAGTGGTAAAGGCAGCACGCTTTTTTTTCAAGACCATATCAATGTTTGTTTTTATTCAGCCTGCTCTGTTTCTCATATTGATCATAGTATACTTTTCCTCTTTATTACTTTTAGATCAATACTTTCCTTTATTTCTTCTTCATGTCAGTTTTAGCATAAATTTATATAATGGCCACAACATAGCAATATAGACTTGCTACTCCACAAGGGATGGTATACATTCAGATGGTGCAGGCTGAGGCACACTCTTGGGCTACATTCACAAAAGAAAATGGATGGGCAACAGTTATGAGTAAATTTTTGTTTTTAATGAGGCTTCTGTTATTAATTTGTTTCCGAAACATAAGTTGCTACTGGTGACCATATGAATGCAGACCAGATCATTTTTAAGGTCTTTCCCTCATAATTTCCTTGCTTGTCACTTTCTAAACACTTCTCCGAGCACAGGTATTTAAGCGTACTGTATCAAGCTTGCACTAAGCTAACACCCTAAGCAAATACTGAAGTGAACAATGCAATCCCACTTTCATGACTAAAAATGCTTCTAAATATGACTACAACTAAGAGTACATTGCAGTTCTCACACTATATTGCACAATTCATGGCATTCAGAAAGAAAAATTACCTCAGCTGTAACTTAGCATTCGACAAAGTACGAAGTAAAAGTTTTACCATCAGCATGACTGTGCAGTGAAAGCATGAGTGCTCAGGGGGTCACTTAAAATCTCAGCAGGGTCATAGTAACTGTAAGTGAAAAGCAGAAGCCTCTAAGCTATCCCTTTGCTTTAACACTACCATTTGTGGCAGATAACAGTACAGCTATGGACTCAAAACCCACAGAACAACGAGAGAAGTCCTAAGCTCTGCAGAAAGCACAGTGCAACTGAACAGACCAAATCAAATGCATTTACCCCACACCAATCTGACAACAACACAACTGGCAAACCTATCCTAAACCTGAAACAGTAGACAGTGACTTATGTGGCTTCAGACTTCAGCCCCTTCTATGTTTCCAAATGGGCAAAATCTGTACAAGAAAAAAAACATATCTGCAAGAAAAAAACAGGTGCAGCCAGCCTCAGCAGAAGGCATAGCCAGGTGCCCATAGCAGCTGGAAGAGGTAACACTTCGGGGTTGTTTCTAAACAGATTTTTAATTGCTTAGAGGTGTTCTCAAAGCCCTTAACTACATTTTCCCAAATTGCAAAGTAATAAATAGAAATCATCAAGATTTTTATAAGTGTCATAATATAAGCATTTAGGATGGAAAGTGATTGGAGCCAAAACCTTGGAAATGCCACTTCCAAAGCGAAACACTGGCATGCATCCTCCTGTAATGTCTGAAGAAATGCATTCCAAAGCTGCGCTTTACTGCATAAGGAAGTAATTAAAATTAACTATTACTACAGTATTTCCTTCATAAGTTGAATAGTGGCAAAATCCTTCCTAAGGAGACACAGCAGGCACACTGCTGGGAACTGCGTGCCTGCAGCACCCCCTGTGAGGGCGCAGAGCAAGGCACCGGGAGGCAGCTGCTCACCAGAGAGAATCGCTCCACACCTCCTTCTGCAAAGTGTCTGTCTCCTCTACTTCTCTCACTCGATTCAACTTCGTGTTTTTCAGACACGATTTTCAGGTGCATCGCTGAAGAAGCAGAAAATTTCTTTTCTAAAAAGTATGAGTACTCTACAAACAAGAGGAAACTGCATCGGGCGCACGTAGTAAATGCCGGCAGGGGGCGCTGCAGTGTCTCTGTGAGGAGATAGCAGCGCCCCTGCAGCGGCTCCAGCAGGTTCCAGACGGTTCCACAGGGCTCAGCCAATCAGAGGCCGCGGCATCTCAGGAGAACGAATTTCGGGCTGTGGGGCAACGAGGGTATGAGAGGAGCCCTGGTGTGCACCTGGTATCCCCAACAGCCTACGCATTTGTGAGGACTTAGACTGTTACTGTGTGATGCAGACAGCCAAATCCCCTGAAATACACTCAACTCTCAGATTCAGATGTCATGTCCCATGCTCCTCAGTCATAACTGACTGGTGTTGGAGAGGTTTCTTCACTGCAAAATTTGTAGTAATACTAGGGCAATAGTCAGCATTTTAAAATGTCAATATCATCCCAGCTCATACTCCTGCTGGCAGTCACACTGTGGCATGTTTATGTAAAGATCAGAGGAGACAATAAAAGAAAAAAAGCATATACTTAAAACTGTTATTCTGAAAGTTTAAAATGAACAAGTTGTAGATATAAAATCATTTTTAATATTCTTTCTCTGCATAGTTACCTATTTGAACTCAAGCATAATGTCACTGTTCTTTCCTCTGATAGCAGAGCACATAGTTTTGTAATTCAGTTCTTGCTATCTCCCCCAGTACTCTGCAGATCTTAAATCCCTATAACTTCACTATCACTTTTTGCGCCTTTAATAATGAAACCAGAATTCTGAGCAACTTTTCCTAGTGTGCACTCAGTAGCCCCCCTTTACTCCTTTAAAATTATTTTATTTACACAATATATTGTACAGCTTTAATTTGCAGCAGAAAATGCTACAGCCACAATTCTGTTCCTTTAAGTAGCAATATCCTTGAATTCCATTCAGGAGCAAACAAATGGGGTTTTTGAAAATTAGCAGCACATTGCCAGACAGGTTACTAAGATCTTCAATATTCTGTATTATGAAAATATATTGTGTATACATATATATTTTTCTCTTACTGACTTTAGTATGCTAAGTAGCAGGAAAAACTAATTCTCTTATTTGCAGTAACACTAGCATATTGATTTAAAAAAAAAAAAAAACACTTGCAAGATTAAAAATGACAGAGAATATGTTTGTCCACTGAATTCATTTTTATCAACATGAAAAGAAGTAGAGCTATGTCACTACTGAGAAAAAAAGCTGTTAAGATGTAACTTATGCTATCGTTTATGTTAATAATGTGTAGCAACCAGCAACTCAAAAAATGACAGCACAAAGTCTTGTCACACATTAACAACAATTAACTTAGTGTAAGAGCACATGAAGCTGGAAATGAGAGAAATCAAATCTCTTATATATGTTATATGTCTATATTTATAGATACATATATGCTATGTATGTGTAACAGACAACACTAGAAAACATCATAGATGACTTTGCAACCATTGCTTCACCAGTAGATGAAGAACCTGCCCATTCATACCAGAGAAAGACAAAGACTAGCCTTCAGGCTTCTCAGGCCAATTCCTACTGAATATGGTGTTATTTTCATCCCCCGGGCAGCAAAGGAACATAGAGGAATTAGACAGATGCTTAGAGTCCTCAGTTTGCTCCAGAAGTCCAGCCACACTCTCCCAAGGAAAGAAGAAAAGGCTTCCAGATATCACTATATACTGAAATCTTAAGTATAATCAATTCTGGCTGGGAGTGAGTCCTTTATTTTCATGTGCAAGGTGTCACTCATATAAATATATTCACAGTAGGAGCTTTCGCTTTCAAATCTAATGTGATGATTACACAGCATACAAGTATACAAATACAATTATCTCTGTTAACCTTATTGTAATAACATTTTTGAAATGTGTGAATGACAGAAAAAAAGTAGCAACTTGCCTTTGCAGGGAATTTTTAATCAAAGTTAAGAGACAAGAATAATGGTATGTCAGTGGTGGGTTCCGTCAGCCTCTAAGCTGGGTCTTTCTTTAGAAAATGTAATTGAAATAGAATGTAATGTTGAACTGACAAGAAAATGTGACATCTCTTTTTAAGAAAGGAGACAATTCTGCTGCAGGAACAGATGACCACAGCATTTATCCTGTACTGAAATTAATACAACAGTCTCGCTCATTTTGAAATTATTGATAAAAATAAAATATTCAATATACAATATAATACAAAAATATTGAGTTTTAAAATTTAGCTCTAAACTAAGTCTTTGAAAATTAGCACTCTGCGAAGTTGAAGAAAGAAGAGACAACAGAACAATTCCCATCTCTGCTGCACATTCCTAATGGAACTGAAAACGAGTAATATTTGGGAACAGAAAAAAAAAATTGAAACTTACGTAGGATCTGTACAACACACATTAATTATAGTTAAGTAAAATGCATGCATGTTTAAACAGTGTTGGCCAAAGGGTGTAGAACAGACACCTGTCTGAATATTACAATCTTAAGTCTGTAATATGAATTAATTGACTTACGAGCATACATCTCTTTATTCTTCCTGTAGGTTTTCCACATATTAAGTCAGATGAATTTGCTAGATCAGAATCTGTTTAGATTATGTGCGATGTAAAGTGTCTGTCTGCCAACTGCATAAGATAAACCTGTCAGATGCAGCTCTACTAGCTTCAAGGGTAGATTCAGAAGTGTCATTTGCAATCCTTCATACTGGTTGTCCTTTTTGACAGACTTTCTGTTTTCTTTTTTCTTTTACTAAAGTCCAAAAAAGATGCAAGTATTGTACAGAAGTAACTTTTCAAATGGAGAAGAGATGGGCATACAAAACAAAGGCTGTACCAGTAAGTATGTATTTCAAAATGCAGGTAATATCCCATACATTCAAAATCATATAATAACTTCTCTTAACTACGTTGCAGTGAATCACAGTACACACCTGCAACTTGGCAAACAGAAAATAAAAAAAGACACAACTGCCTCAAATGAATACTTATGATTTCTTATGTCAGCCTCTGTATGGGTTACTTCAGTACTCTTTCTAGTGCATTAGCCTAGTTCTTTGATCTCATCTCACTACATGTCATCTTAGTGATGTATCAATATAAAAGGTGACCACAATCACAGTAAAACCTACTTATATGTACTAGGACACTAATGAGATTACCTAGGGAAGTTAGCCGAAGAGTATGCATCTTAAAAAAGAAGCAATTTTTTCCCATAACGAGCAAACATTATTACTGCAACCACCTTTAGTAATGTGTTGAATTATCCATTCAATTATTCAGTTAGTTGCAATCACATTTAATTGTTATATTTCCTCAAGCAGGGTGTTGTTAGCTTTGAATAAACACACCCTGGTTTCACCTGTATTTTCCCCAGTGCAGAACCATGCGTGTACCACATTCATTGCTTGTTCACTCCAACAGTGAACTATCCCTATATCGTGGTACTATTTGCAAGCTCACATTGTAATATCATTACTGGAGAAAAAAAAAGTGTTGAGGAGAAGAAGCATTATCACACAAAGCAATTTGGAATCACATGGAAAGCACACACTTTTGTGCTGGATTTGTAAAACACGGGCCAGATAATTCAAGAAAAGTTTATATAATTTTGGTGTTGGCCAGTTAAAAAAAAAAAATCAGTTCAGCATTAAGTGTTTTAACAACCGCATAGTACAATGAGGTCAGCAACATGATGAAATGCAGAGGCAGGAAGTACCTGCCTAAGACAAGAGTCTTCTTAAGCTTCACTGATAAAAAGCACATTGCAGAATTATTTTTGAGTGCATGTTGTGTCCTCAAGTCCCATTTATATTCAGTCTGAGAAGAATGATGGCCACATTGCACTGCCGAGACTTAATGCCTCAGTATTTAGCTCCAAGGTGAACCTCTCAGACACCAGCCTTAGCCATGGCTATGCACAAACACCAGCAGAGCAATCTTCATATTCACTCATCTCTATTTCAGCAAGCTCACGAGAGCTTCTGTGTAACCATCCTCTTAATTTCCTTCTTTCTTCAAAAACAAATATAGTGATATATATATATACAAATATTTACATTATCTCCTTAACATAAGGTTCAGGATGGAAAATCAAAAGATGTTATAGTAATAAGTAATTCTAACATATACTCCGTGCATTAGTTTGAGATATTTCAAAACATGATCAGTTACAATTTTCATAATTGGCTTAATGCCAGCTGACTGATCATTCAGCAGAGCCAGAGATAGAACTAGACATGGAATACCTCACTCCCACAATCACCTTAGTTCCTCAAAGAGATAGTCCTTATACATGCACCTATCTACAAGAACTACATTTAATGAAAACTCTAGTTAGTATGAAAGACCTACCAATCAAATCCCCACTGCTTTATTCCAGTGAATGGCATTCTGAAAAATATAAACTATGATGATTTCTCTTGCTGAGGATGGTTGAAAGCTCGTTCTGACTGCTCAGGCACCTTTACAGTACATGCAGATATGTTGTTGTGTTCATATTACTGTGACCAAATGCCTACGTACACATACCAAAGCCTCAAACATACAGTGCTCTAGGATTACCTGCATCTAAGAACAGTCCTTCAAAATAACAGATGCCATATATCATCCTAACGAAAGATCCATAAAGAACTGTCATTCAGAGAAGCACTTAATCAGAGGGGATAAAGATTTACTCTCCTCATATTTGAGGTACTTCTTACTGTGCCAAACATGAAGACTAGCTTGCTTCCTGATTTTATTGTTTCCTGCATAGAGATGAGAATGTCAGACAAATCCCTTCCCTGTAGTGCAAGAATGACAATTCAAGCAACTGCACACACTGGCCAGGCAAAGAGAAGCCTTTGTGCTCCTGCATAGCCATTGGAGGACAAAAGAAAGCTGGCAATGCGTAAGTGGCATGTGAAATAACTGCCATATTAAGAAGGCAAAGAAATAGTTGCTTGGCTTCAGAAAACATGTAGAAGTATTTTCCATTTCATACTGTGACAGTACTAAGACATTTCAAGATTATATACATATTTTTAAATAAATGGCAAGCAAGAAGAGCATATGACATCAGGAAGATAGTTTTGGTGTGAATGCAGCTCCAGAATAACCACTTGGGATATGAACAATTCAGATTAGCCTTATGTGATCTTGAGTTGCATGTATTAACCTCTGGGCTATGGGTTTGATGAAGATCTCACTGTTTCAAATTGCCACTTTCAGAGACCTGATAAAACACTCTTGATAAAAGGCTCATCAAGACAATACCAGTAAATTTTCAGAGTCAATAAATCAGTGTTTCTGGTAAAACACACCTTGCTGAAAAATTACGACCTACTCTTACGCAACAATTTCTGTGCTTCCTTCTAAATAAGAATTGTTTGTCTCTATAGAAAAGTACTTTCTCTGTAGGTGTTTCCCTGGGAGCTGGAAGGTGCGAGGAAGTTGTAGACTGCTAAATGCCAAACACTAGCATAGTACATAGGCAGCTGAGTGCTGACTTTGAGGACTGCAAAACAAAACATTTAAAATACTCAATATTCAAATTCAGAAAATATATTGAATGATCAGAGCATGAAGAAGATATATGGATAGCATGGTTTTCCAGTTCACAACTCAAAGTATAAATGAACTCAATCACTCCCCCACTGTAACCCCTGCACTCAAGTAGATGTAAATTATGGATGGCTACAGTTTAACATCATACTCACCTTTCCTTAAGCCTGCAAGCTAGAGCAAACACTGCAAACACGGTATTTGCTAAAGATCTCAAAGCAGAGATTGCTACTGGTGACAGTGTCTAAGTTAACCTGCCTGCATTCCTGATTAATAGTTCAACCATAGCAGTTAAAAACTGACAATGGAAAGAATTGCATGAAAATTGAAAGTGATATTAAAAATGTTTCTTGAGAAAGGAGGTTGTGTATGCAGACAGGTAATTTAATTTCCTTGCACTGCCTTGTAAACTTAAGTTTCTTAAATTAAAGTGAGATTTGTTTTCATGCTAGAATCCACTGGGAGACTGATTATGCTGAAACACACTTCACTAAGTGTTGGAGGAGCAAAGAGGAATGCAGACAATGTTTCAATATATGAATACTGCATATTAAGTAACTCTTTGATTTTCCTAAATGAATATACTAAAATGAAAAATATTTCTTATAGTGTCAAATAAAGATTTACCACAGAGTAATGAGTAACTGCAGGCAAAATTATAGCTCTTTAGCCAACTCACTTTATGTTAATTTCATTGCTAAATACTTTGAGGATTTCTTATATAAGAATTGTATCGTTCTCCTTCAGTAATGTAGAAGCATGTAGATTCATGAAGCAGGCCACGCATGAATCCCAGATAGATTATTATTTTCATTTCCAGAGTGACTTGCTGTTATCTTTCACCAGTTCTCAGCCCTGTCATTTATTTTCACCAGCTTCATCCAGAGCTATAAGCTATTAAGGACTAGGAGCACCATGAAACAAGAGAGTTCATCTCACTCAGTGACTGCACTCATTGTTACATGAGATATGAATTGTCCTGCTTGTAGGTATCAACCATCTGGGACCAAAATAATGACAGAGACACCTGAATCTCAATAAGAGTGACATATCAATATGCAAATGACCAAGTTTCAAATATTTCTTCCCTCTTGGACTTCACAGATAAAACAAGAACGGGAGACAGAAAAAGCAGCAGCATCTAAATGTTATTGTTGAGCCCACACAAGGTCTTCTCTGTTAAAGGATCTGCCATTAAACTACCAGGCAATGGCTGTTTTTGCAGTACCATCTTAACATCCAGCCTCAAAGAGATCTATGTGGAAATCTCTGCTAAATCTGGTGCCTTGAAAAATCTAAATGAAGATGCTTGCCAATACCAGTATGTCCCCTGTGAAAAGATGCCTATGGGCACCAAAAGGTTCCTTGCAGTTTTGATCCCCCAATGTTTCTTCTTGAGCTAACATTCCAGCTTATTGGTGGTTTCAGGCCTCTGCTGAAGAACAGGACATATCATGAGATTGAAGGGAGCCAGCTGAGTCATCAAGTCCAGACTGTTGCTGCCAGAGGTCAGGCTATGTTACAGCAGTGCACTTTAACATAAAGCTGCAAAGTTTCTACTGCACATCCCCTTACTTAGCTCAAGTCAGAAAATACTGCCCAGCTGCCTCTAGCAGCTCGGAGCCTTGATAGTAAAAGACCCTCCACCCCCTGATGACAGCTACACAGCACGTGATGAAAGCAGAACAGCTCTGAAATCACTATTGCTACATCACCACGTGCTGGGGAATTTGCTAGGAAATATCAAACAAATCCTAGAACTTCAGTGCTGCAGGAGCAGAAATCCCCAAGATTCTTTGCTAATCAGACTCAGGACAATTACCTTTCTGACCTCAGGTTGTTAGCATTGTACTCTGAGTGAGGAAAATACATCAGCTGGGTATCTAGAACACTTTACAACACAACAGTAGTTTATCCTCATCTGTATCCTGTGTGGAGCTATAGGCAGTTCTCACAACATAACCAAACCCACCCTGACTGAAGCACCTTTCCCTATCCGTCTCTTCTCTTACAAAGCAGAAAAAGAGAGTTTTCTGATCCTTTTAATAAAATCCCATCTACACTGAAGTGCATACCAATCTCAGTCACTCATTTCGAATCTGTTAAATTTCAATAGATGAAACATTTTGGTTTTTGTTTTAGTATAGTACATTTTGAAATATTTTCCCAGGAAAATTGGGAAAAAGTTGTCTCAATAAATGTTTCTGGGCAGTTTAAGTAACAAAATTGCAGGGCTGTCTCATCTTCACAGAGCTGCAAGAGCTTCAGCTAAGGGTATTTGCTTTCAGAAATCTTACAAATCTTAAATGAATTAAAAGGAAAAGAATGCAAATATAAACCTGCTGAAATTCTGCACTGCTTGAGTGCTCCCAACAAATCTGCAAAGAAGAATCTTGTCAGAGCAGATGGATTTCACTCAAATGGCCCCATCTGTCATTTTTCATTTGTATGGCTGTAGCCTGAACTCCAAGAACACCTAGGGCCCGTTTTCATCAAAATGCCTTGCTAAGCAACGCAAGAGATGAAAGAGATAAAGAAGATAATGCTCCAAATCTTGCACTAGGCAGAAAACGTGACCCAAACAAAATGAAAATCTGGCAGATTCTTTCACGTTAAGAGATGCTGCCCACTACCACTAAACGAGCTGCAGAGGTATTTGGCAGAGGGAGCATTTCCCTTCTTGTCATTTTTTATCTTCCACAGTTTGGCCATCTGTCCACTTTTACACCCTTTTGAATGAGAAACCAGTTTGGAAGAATAGAGCCGTCTTCACAACTGTTCTCTTACAGGGCAGATAAGGACAGAAAGGGATGATTAAAGCTTTTGCTGGTTAGCAGTAACAAAAAGCAAGAGGGGGAAAAAAAAGAGCTGATGTGAGTCTTGTGTGAGAGAAGCCAGTTTCAAATACTGCTGTCTGTAATTAGTATAATTGTCAGAACAGAAACTATCACACATTGGACAGCACAGCAGCTCAATCCTATTTTTATAATACCTGAAGCTATTAAAATACTGCCATTTAAGGCACACCCAGTCAGACAGAGAAGTTCAATTTCCAGTAAGAGCAGGTGAATAATACAGACGGTGCACTCAGCTACAGAGAACCTCTGCCTTTTCATAACAGGGCACTTGGTACTCATCCCTCCTGCAGCATTCTCTTTGAGGCACAATTCAATCTGCTTGCATCTGGCATACAGCTTTTTTTTTTCGTTTTTTTCTTTTCTCTTCTGAGAAATTCATCAATATCAGTGGAAACATTATCAAATACAGATGTAGGGAAGGACAATACAAGTTTTCTGATAAGGTGATAGTCACGTTGTCTATGATGTCAGGATGGTCTCCAGATCAGAAATGTGTTGCACTAGTGTAATGAAATTTCATTTGAATGAAATAAAAAGCTGTGCTTTTTGAAAAGATATAAAAGGCATAACAAAAACTGCCCCAAACCACATCATTCAGAGGTCACCTAACAACAAGATTTGTGAGTCGCTGTGTTACCTGACCAAACTGCATATATATATAAATTGAAAATAAACATCCATTGTCCTGTATGTGTCACAGTAATCTGCAAAATACAGAAACACATCAACAAGTAGGACCTCCAGGAAGTTTATCATTTGAATGAGCCCTCTGGAGCCCTGATCTCTTTCCTATTCAATGCAGAATGGCCTGCAGAGTATAAGACAAGGAGCCCAAGTTAGCGCATACACAGCAGCAGAGAGTTTCTTCTTATTGACTAGTGAGTAGTTAGATGTGGCCTATTTCTGTTTATTTTCTTTGCAGAAGTCAACAACCTCTGCACAATGTCTCTTGCACTCTCCCACTGCTCAAAGCCCCATTTTTCTTTAGAAGGGCCAGCTGAAGATGCACATTTTGAGGCCATTCTCTGCCACTCTTTTTTCATTGTGCATTGCAGACCTGTGTTGTAATCACCCCCTGCACATTGGGAAAATCACACTTCTTCTCATCAGTGGGATGGTACAAGAGTAAGTTCGGCATCTGTAAATTACTTTAAGACCATAAGAAAGTTGTACCCTAGAGCACCTGCAATTAAAGGAAATGTATGAGCTATCTCAGTGGAAAAAATCTCTCAAAGCAATTCAAAAGCTACTGTATCAATGGAGAAAACTGCTTCCAATAATGACGTTTCTGTTGGCATTTTAAATATATTTCTAATGTATACAATTTTATACAGCCAAGTATTAAACTAGAGACAAGTCAATGCGAGTAATGCTTTAGCTTGCCAAGATCAATTACAGGGATCCAGCAGCTTGAGCTATTGCTCTGCTGATTTCCAAGAACTGAAGAATTTGGTGCTGCACTTCTGTGCAGCCTGGCATTGCTATGCCACAACTAAATGCAAAGCATCTTTAAATGCATGGTGGAAATCACTTACTTATAAATGAGAGTTGCTAGCACAAGAACAGGTAGAACAATAAATTAGGGAGATGAGATCACAGGACACTGCTGGAACTATACAGAAAAGCTTGCATAGCATTTGTCTGTACTAGGCCTAACGCCAGCTAGTAGTACCTCAGTTTTATGAATAGTAAACTCCCTCACACAAGGGAGAAAGAATTATACAAGTCAATTTAAAATGTCACTCTATATTATGTCTGTACATACGTGTATTGCATATGTATGTATATAGAAAGAAATCACTGGTGATGGTGAGACGCATGAAAGATTCAGAACACGGAGTAAGGTGAATCACTTTACAAGATATACTTATGAGAGCCCAACAGGGAATACAGGAGGTAGGTAATTGCTTGTTCCTTCAATAGTGCTGAATTTAGAAATGAACAGTAGTAATAACATTCATAATGAAAATACCTTAACTGTTTAGAGACCACAAATCTAGGCATACTGTGTGCTGACTACGGTATTAGGGATTTTTCATAAGATAGGGAATTCCACAAGCATTTGTTAGCAGTTTGTTAGAAATGTTGTGGTATTTAACCACTCAGAGGCTGTTTTCATGTCCTCTGAAAAGACAAATCAATCTGGAAAAAGGTCCTATGGAAAAGTTAGGATAGACAGAAATGCGCTCACCGTCATTTTTTTGTCATAATATTTTCACATCCAGATTACTCCTTCAAGACCTCAGTAAGACAAATTGAAAATCTGAAAACTCTGGGCTGCTACCAAAGTCACTGGGACAGATTGCAAACAAATTTTGCAGACTTTTCTGTAAATTCTTATTTTTATTTTGGGGAAATCAACTGGTAATGTGTTGTGTGTTTGTTTGTTTTTTTTTTTAATTCTGCCTGACAATTACAAAGCCCAGACAATTTCTTCCCATTCTATGTGCCTACAAAGGAATGTCATCTCAACTTAACTCCTTATTATTAAGGAGTTATTATTAACTCCTCTTATTATTAAGATTATCTTGCTGATAATCTTGCACTTTCTTCATTATTTGAATACAGGTAACATGTTTGTTTGTTTGTTTGTTTGTTTAATCGATTTAAAGCTAACTGCAGTCAAAATTAGCTTGCCTGTTGACTTCAATTAACTATAGGATAAGGCCTTCTTCTTTGTTCTGCTCTGGTTAACACAAATATTTTATTTGAGTTCTTTAAGGTATTTCCAAAAATACTGCAGAATAATGCCTTGAAGAGAAAGGTGGGTGGGGAAGAGGAAAGCAAAGCTCTTTTAAGTCAGCCAATCAGCTATACCTTACCTCCTTGTATAGAGAAAAGAGATATGGTAAGGGGAAAAAAAAAACAAACAGTTATTTGGTAAGGGGAAAAAAACAAAACATCTTAGGTGTGCAACTGATTGTCATTAGGAATCAGGTGCCTAACTGTCCACTTGATTTCAAACATTTCTACAGACTATTTACCACTGGCCAAGGAAACATTCAGCAGTGATCAGAGCTCTATCCATACAGGACCAGCTCCACAGCAGCAGCGCAGCTTTCTGCCATCCTGCTTGAAAACCCCATTTCTTTTCCTCACCAAAGCCGTATCTTATCAGGTTCTGAAGTAAAGCTCCAATTATGAGAGTCACATCACTCCATCCTAGTACAAATAACATATATTTTGATGCTTCAAGACATTGCCTCACAGCATGAGAGGGATTGGCATAAAGACAGACATGCGGCTCTCAGCCTGTTTGCTCGCTGCTACAGAATAGAGCATTGGGATGCCCACACAGATGTGCCAGTTCAGACTCAGTCATGTTGCAATCATGCCAGTTAAGAACTGGTTTTAACTCTAAGGTTAGCACACGCAGCAACACAATTTTGGCTGTGCTTTCAAATAAAGATACCTTTAATCACTCCACTCTCCTAGCTTTTAGTTTTTAAGCACCTCTTTCACTATGTGTTAAAGTCCACATAATAGGAAGGGTATTGTCATTAAATACATCTCAAAATTAAAATAACAAAAAAAAAATCAAAAATGCAAATTCACAATAAATAACAGATACTTCTCACAATCAAGTGCACATGTATTTCACCATAAAGAATGAAAACTACCTGTTTGTAATTTTGTAAATAAAAAAAAGAAGAAAATTCACTGAAAAATTCAAGGACTATAACACCAAGCTGTAGTGTGTCAGAGCTCCAAAGTGCTGCAGCTGCTGTACGAGGTTGCAGCATGCTTGGGTCACTGTTGAACCAGATGCAGTAAAGATGACAAAAACTCAATTCCATCTTCATAGTCCTACTACCACCACTGAAAAAGCCATTTTTGCTCAGATAACAGCAGCAACAATAGTAGCCTGCTTAATCTTCAAATTGTATTTACTCAATTATAGAAGTACAATTAGATACAGAGTCTAGAATCCACATTAATTACAGAATATAGGGCCAAGTGAATTAGGACTGGACTCTCTCGTGAGACAAATTTCTTCTACTTCAACTACTTGAGTGAGGGCACAAGGACTGTGCTGGGGGTGAAGTCTGTGCCTTTCTGATTCTCAGTCCAGAACACCATGTCCAAGGCAACACTTGAAGACAAAAGTTAAATCTGGGCAAGCAGCATAGTGGTATGGTAAGGTTTGAGATGCTACCTCAGAGATACCACGACTTTGTGATCCAGCCTTACTTTGAATTTTCCTTTCCTACTTCATATGTACTTTTAAGCCTACATAAAAGTTACAGACAAGCTAAGGCTCTATGTATGCACACTGTGAAGAAGTCTGCAGCCTAAACCAGCAGGAGACCAAATCTATCATTCAGGACTAGCCGTATACAGTGATATATAGCTATTTCCTTTATCGTATGTTGAAAAGCACCATTTCAATCCCTCATGTAAATGTATTTTGATTCTCATTTATCAAACAGCAGCAACGTCCTCTTCTGCTAAACTAAACCACCTAACACGCAGTGAATATCAGCTCTCCTCACAGAATTCTGAACTAAAGGAACATACTCTAAAGGACTTGATCGCAAGAAGGATAAACTGTTTACCTCTGACATTATCCAGATATGACTTTCACATTATACTCTCAGCTGTAATAATGGATAATTTTGTTTATACTGTTTGTTTTCTCCTTAATTTTTCTGTGAACAAAGATAATATTAATTGCAACAGAAATGACCAAATGCCAAACAATATAATAAAATTTATCCAGTTTTAAAGCAGATGTAATTTCAAAGACTTCACAATATGGGTCTAAGTTTTATGTCAGTCTTGCTGTGTAAATAAAGGTAATATTGCATTGCTAAAGGTCAATATAAAGCCTCTTGAAATCATTTTCTCTAGCACAATACTAAGCTGCTAACAATACATTTTTTTCCAATAAACATCTCTTTCATATTCATTCTCTCCGTCTTAGAGGCATTTAGATGATTTCCCTCAATAAAACATTTTCATTTAAAGGATTTCATCCGCATTTCACAGTCTGCTCATGACCTATTTCTTTGTATTTGAACTAAAACTAATCATATTTCCCATGAACTTCACAGAATAATAAGATCAGGAATAGCATTTTGGAGAGAATGCAAAAATACCACAGAAAATGTTTTCACACTCCTTCAAAGAATCACGGAATTATGCCAACCACCAGTCTGAAACTGCGTTTCTGCTTTGGTGCTGCTCATACCTACCCTGAACACCTCAAAAACAACCCTTGGCTTGCAAAAAGTGAAGCCTTTTCAGTAACTATCAAGGGTGTACCTGCCTAAACCTGAGGAAGAGATGCCCTGGTTAATGTGTTAATATAATTCAGCAGATCGCACTGCAAAGAAACAAGCTTGGGTTTTGAAAAACTGCATAGCTTAATTAACACAGAGCCACGTCTGAGCAAGTAAGTCTGAGAGCCACAGGAGAGCAGAAAACATATCATCATATAAATATCATCAGTTGTAATCAAAAGGAATGGAGGAAGCAGATCCTCATCAGCCTCTTACCATTGTGCACCACATTCCCAGCCCCTCCCGTGCCTGGCTTTGTGCTCCAGGCTGCATCAGTGACAGCAGCACCCACCTGAACTCCTGAATTTGTTCTGAAATTAAGGCAAAGAGGGAGGACTAAGCATCCTTACCAGATGCAACCGTTTTCATTCTATCCTTGATATTTATCATCTAACCACTTGTAATTCCTTCTCCTCATTTACCCAGTCAGGCCTAAAACAAAGTACTGAACTCTCTCATTTTCCAAAGTTTCCAAATTTTTTCCAAATTTTCAGTAGTCAGAGAAATTAATCCTGGGAGTGCAGTCTCTTACAGAGGAACACTATCTGCGACTAAAGTCTTCTGAGGAGTGAAGAAGCTTTTCTCAGTGGGGTACACTGTAGCAGCAGCTCCTGTGTTAAATATTTAAGAAAATAAATTATGGAATTATGTTGGGAAAAACAGAAAAGATGTGAGAAATACAGTTTACAATGCAAGCTTTTTCAAAAATAATTTCAATGCTTAAGTGCTCTGCTGAGCATCTTAGTTTCACCATTAAGAACATAAGCACAAAGATAACAATGCCACTAAAGATCTGTCACGTCCAACATTTTCTGAGATCTTCCTATTTATTTATAAAGCATCCCTTTGTTTCTTTCAAGTATACACAATAGCAAGCATCAAATTTTAGGTATAACCTTTGTAAAGTTGGTAAGAACAAGGCTTTGGTGCTTTTTGCTCATAGAAACTCACAGTACTAGCCTTTCAGTGCTATGGTGTTACAAACTACTGTGTATAACCACAGTGGACAGAATGATTTATTAATACCCCAGGCTCTCTTTTTTGTTCTGAGTCTAGCCACAGCCCTGTCTATACTGGACTGCAAATCATAATGACCTATAACCAAAACTCAAGGGCAGCCCTGTCACTTTTAAAGATACATAAATGATTAATAACTTAAAAGGAAAGAAAGGTATCCATTATTTGCTATATTAAATAATCTTTCTAAATAGCATTCTATTTCAGGTTGGGACATGTAAAATCACAGAAGAATACACAAATCAGTCTGGTGTTCCTGCATCAGCAATACAGAGTGACAGCCCACAGAGCAGCAAACGCATTCCCACCACTGGTGATCCCATTTTCACTAGGCCAAAATAGCAAATTGCTTACTCTCCTTTGTAAATAGTTTCTCCTGCAAAACAAGAATCCAAATAAGAAAAGTAACAATTTGTTTAACTCAAAATTAAATACTTAATAAGGTAAGAAATTATCTTAAATTAGATAAGCCAGCCAAAAAAAAACAATCTCTATTTCACTTTTAGTATTATGAGCCTGATTTTGCCTGGAAAAGTAAATTGATGTGCTCTGTGACTGAAGGAGAACCTCCTGCCTTTTTATATCAGCACAGATCTAGCAACTATGATGCTGAAAGAATTTATGCCATTTGAGTTCCCTATTTTGAACAAGTGCTCTTTATCTTACTGCACATTGTTTCCTAACAGACTGCCATATCAATATAAAGCAGTGCACTCAAACCATTTTCAAAATTACAGTGTTCACAATAATTAATTTCTTCCAGTTCTGTCTGAATGCATAAAGTTCAAATAGAACAACACAGAGCAATACTAATAGATCGTTATCCTGCAGTATACTGCAGGGATGTCTACACAGCTGCACTATTTTTATTCCTCTAGCATAAAGGTATGAGTTGTTACAAAGCGCTGTCTCTTGACACTATCCATACTTGAATGTACTAAGCTGCAGGAAAACACTGCTCTGAAACAAAGCAGGTATTTATTCTATTCTACACTTAGCAGACACAGTTTATTCAGTGTCAGCAAGCCATTACACAAATATCCTAATAAAATCAGCCTTCAACAACACAAATGGTTCGAATTACCAAGTTCAAACTTTTCAAAACCACAGTTTCCATGAAAACATGACAGGTACAAAAACAGGAAAAAACTTCAATTTTTAATCAGTTCTGAATGGGTGATAACTAACAACAGTCTTTACCACTGTTCCAACGGACAACTTGGCACTTGCTGGGCTACCTCATTACAGTTTTCTCCAGACTCAGCACAGGTTACCTTTGGCAATAAATCGCAGAGCTTGCATCCTGCCGTTCGCGGAGGGGGGGTCTGGGCAGCTACACTTACACAGAACACAAGATGCATGAGCTGTCGCTCCACTAATCAGTGCAGGAACATCATATTAATCAAAAGATCAGCAAGAAGGCACACATCAGACAAGTATCCAGATGGTAACTTTGCAGAATTTCCATCATGCACTACCTGTTTAATGGGTATATTCAATATTAAACTCAGACACACAATTCAGTGAGTACAGGTATAGAATTCTATGCCATTACAAGTTGTAATATATATATAATACATATATACACACACCTATATATATTAAAATCAGGGCAAATTCTTCTTTTCTCTGAAAGCAGAAAGACATGCAGAACAGCGGATTTGTACTTGGCAGTCCTCCTCTTTCTTCTGTACTACTCCCAGCTCTTCTGCCCTGGGAAAAAAATCAGTTTGATCCTATTGCGTATTTTCACCAAACAGGTACTAAGAGATGAAGGCTAATATCTTTCTTTCCTAAAAAAGCACATCGCCATCTCTCAATATCAATTATTCTCCCCTCCAAGTTTAATCCCAAAACAGTAAATGCTGGTAAGAAATGAAAATAAATAAATAAATAAATAAAAGCACATAACATGAGGGAAGATAGATAGAGCAAATGTAAGCAGAAAGCACTACTTACCTCTTCTTACCTCTTCTTAATCCCCTCTACCTTTACAGAAGGTCAATGAAGAGGATAAGAAGCAAAAGACAAAGAGAAGAAAACAGAAGAAAGAGGGAAATCCCTACCCAGCCATGACTGTAGGAGTGTCTTTCAACAAGGCAGCCAGGTGGGTGGAATGAATCCCAGTCTTCATCACATGAAGGACACTGACCTTTTCAGAGCTGTGCAACGACTCAAGCAAAATTCAGTCACTGTTAGGTTCTTCCTCCTCTAAGGTTTTATTTCGTAGTGCTAGTCTGCTCAGAAACTCTCTCTGCAAAACTTCTGTGACTCCTTCAGCAACTGCGAGGAGATCCCCCATGAGCACATCAGACCTCTTATCAGCTCCTCCTGGTGCTGCATCTCTTTGTGTACAGTACTCTTTCAAGAGCTTTCTCCTGTTTCTCAAAAGTGTTTCCTCACTGAATCCTACCTACTTCAGAGAGGCAATGTTACTCTTACCTTTTGCAGCCATGGCTTCCCTGGGCAGCAATATCCCACTAAAAAGAGGCAATTCTGATTTCAAAGGTCTGAAGTTTCAAAGGGCTAGCTTAGGATGGCAAAGTTCAGTCTTAGATGGGATACAACCAAAGCTGAGCCAAATTCTGAAGCTAAAATGGAAATCCACCACTCTCCCCCCAAAAAGAAAAGGGAAAAAAAAGAGCGCGGGAAAACATAATCATATGAAACAGTCCTTCAACTGAGATCTGTTTCCTGCTGTTTCCTGTACTTATCCCTGCAAAGTAGCTCAGGAAAATCGTTCTAACCTGTGCATTTGTGACTGGCAATTTAAAGATCATCACAATGATGGCAGGAGGTCCTGCTGGAGACCTCAGGCTCAGCTACTGTTTCTTTGTAGGTATTGAGTCATCTATTGCAATTACCATACTTTGTACTGCCTTAAGGCAGCAAAAAAAGTGACACTTTACTGCAAAATGTGGATAAAAGACAAACACTTTTCAAAATGACCACTGTCATATTGACGATTAAGTACTAATGACACTCAGAACGTATCTCAGATGGAATGTTCAGAAGAAGTAGAGTTTTCAAAAGAAAATAAAATTCTGTTTCCATTTAGTGGAAATGAAGTTTCAAAGCGCTGAGAAACAAAGCCCTCACGATCAAACATTTCCATGAAATTTCACTTTGAACAAGGATGTCAAAAGTTCATTTATCCCTCTTAAAACCTGATGACTGGTTTGTAAGCTTCTGCCTCTGTATTCTAGCTCTCCTTAGGTTAGTAAAAACTTGCATGATACAGTTAAATAAATTGCTTAAAATATAGTATAACTGTACTTTCTCTTAAATTTAAGCAGAACTAGAATATGTAACTAATTCACACACTCTCTTCTGACATTTACAATGACTAGCCTTTCTATTAGATATATTTCATTAGTACATGAGATTGCTCTAATTATGCTTTTCTAAAATTTTAAAATAAAAAATGGCACTAAAAATTGATCTTTGTACTTGCGCGACTTCCCATCACCAATATTAATAAAATTTCAAAAATAAATCAGAACAAAAACTAGAGGCACTGACATTCCACCTTTTAACTCACAAAATACTAAGTGTGCACCTTCTTAACTTAATCAGATAAAACTGAAGTAATTTCTGGTTCATACAGAACTATTAAAAATAACATAAATGCTTGTGTTTTTCAGACATCTATTACATGAGACATTTTGCTACCTGACAAAGATGTCTTTATTTTCACAGGCACAGAGTCCTCCCACTAGTGGGAAGACAGAGTTGTGCACATTTTGCACCTACAGATCAGGTTCCCAAACGCCTCCAAGCTAAGCAGCTGACACCAATAAATAGTAAACATTTCAGAAAAAGAAACAGAATTCTCCTCCTAAACAGTTGTCACAATTTGTGTATGCATCCATACGGTACTATTCCGATGAAATCGTTGTTTGTATATCAAACTAAGCTTATCCTGTACTAAAGGGCTGAAAATGGAAACTGGAACCTTTATATGCACTAAGTTTACTCACATGCAGAAGTCCTAGTGAAGTATAGGGGATGATTTCATTAGATGAAACTATAGGCTGTAGTAATGCTCTTTTGGTTCTAACACAGTTAAGTTTATGACATGCTTTTTAAACAACAGAATTAAAAGAAAAAAAACCAAAATCATTATCTAGTGATTGCTCCTTAATCTATTTACCCAACCGTACAAAGTGCACTGAAGTAGAATTTATTATTGTTCAAACAAATAGAATGTGACTTCTCCAGTCATCACACAGTGCTTGAAATAATTCTTTTACACAAATTACACTTGATGCAGAGTTTTAAGCACCTGTGGGGTTTTGTTGTTTTCTTTTTTGTTTGTTTGTTTGTTTTCAAAAAGCACATGATTCAAGTAGGATTTCTTATGTAGTTAAAGCAATGTATACATCCTGACAGGATCAAAATGTAAAATGCTATACAGAATGAAGCATCCCTTTTATTCTCATTTTCTTAGTTTACACAAATGAATGCACACTTTGGACAACCTACAATACATATGCATCCTGGAGGAGCCCACGCAACTCAAGACAAGACAAAATGCCAACAGCTGGTGTCTGCAATAAAACTGCCCTTTGCACTGTTCTGTGATTCCTCCCTTCTTGTATCTGCCAGCGTACTCTGAACACACAGAGAACATAGCACTGCAGACCAAGGAGTTTCAGCTCCATCCTCAGCTGGGAAAAATGTCCTATAGTCAGGTCCTATTAAACATGAAATTGTTTTGTATTTCAGACACTGACACAGAATGTAATAGGAAGTCTTGGGTTGGAACATCAGCTAGTTCCAACCCCTCTCCTGACATAGAGGAGTTAGTCCAGTGCCGAGTTGCCAAAATATTCAGGGAATAGAAAAACATACCTATAAAAGCAGACCAGAGAGCTGGGTTTGGTCAGACTTCAGAAAGATGAGAGGGAAGAAAGCAGAAAATACATTTAATTTGTTCACAGTTGTTATCCTCACCGATAATACAAACTTAGCATATGCATTTCACATGAGCTACATTAATACCTTTAAATCTTGTTCCTACAATGACTATTCTATTTATAATTTCTGCATAACCTAAGATTTGCATAAAACTTCCAAAAGTGCTGACCTATTTTAAAAGCTTAAAAGTCATCACTGGAAGTGACTGTAAGACACCAAGAAAGCTGGGCATTGTTATAAATCATCACCATGTTTGGAGCTTATTATTTCCTTAAAAAAGACAAATCTTAGGTTTTCAAAGTTGCATCTTTTTCCTCACTCCTCTTGAATGTAACTCCCAAAGAGTCCAAATACATGCTTCCAAACCTCTGATTACTCATAATTCATATGATTTAGTGTGCAGTAAAAAAATTAAGTTCCATGATTTGCAAAGAGGGCTTAGATCAAAAGTACAAAAATGCAGCATTTATAATGATTACTTCCTTACAGTAGAGGAACGTTATTAAGAGTCATGAAGAGGATAACTGGAAGTTGTGATAAGATGGGAGAGCCTTTCCTATCAATTTGAATTTAAGAAGATAACAGAAAAAAAGGATCTTATAAACAGTTATTAGCACAGGTTGATCACCGCTAATTAGTTGTCATTAGAGGATGCATTCTAACATCTTAGGAGATCTCAAGAACATAACTCCATGAACAAAAGGAAGGAAATAGGAACTCATGGAATACGGATATTTATAAGCGTGGGAAAGTTTACCTCAATAACAGATTCCTTTGTATAAAAATAATTGTCATTTTCCATTCTCTTTTTATTTTTAATTGTATGTTTCTGAAATGGCCAAACGACAGCTAGTAGTCTGCAGAAAATAGTAAACAGAAAACACATGCCTTTGCAAGTTCCATCATTAACTAGCTTTTATGTATATATTATGACTTTAGCACACTAGGCAATTCCAGCTAGCGTTCATACAAAGCAGATCAATGTTGCCTCAGGATAAAATTATCTGATCGACTCCAAAATCTGCATTGACTTGCAATACAGTTCAAGCATATGCAATGTCCTTATATCGTGTGATGCCCTGGGAGGTTTGTATGTCAAAAGAAACTCAGTTTAATTAAAACCAAGGTCAAATGAACAGCACTGCTTGTACATTTAAAAGCAGGCATTTCACCAAATTTCCTAATATCGGCAAACTGTTTTTTTTTTTTATTTGAGCTGCAAAATTAACCTGAAATTTACAAATATTAAGTACCATGGGGAGATTAACATCTATTTAAAAGAATGAGAAAGATAATAGCTGGTTATATACGAGGGCTGCTCTGAAAGTAATGCCACCTATTTTATTAGGTTAGCTCTCGACACCAGAGGTGGATGCTGGCGAGATGGCAGCAGAGGTGGAACCTTCTGACCAATATTCTGTTACATTTTGTTGCCATGTGACAGATGGCAGTGGAGGGGCAGTCTGACAGAATGGTGTCTGACATGGAAGTGCGTATGAAGCAAAAGGGTGTCAATGAATTCCTCCACGCGGAATAAATTGCACCCACTGACATTCATTGATGCTTGCTGAACGTTTACAGAGACCAAACAGTGGATGTGAACACAGTGAGGTGGTGGGTGGTGTGTTTCAGCAGTGGTGACAGTGGATCGCCTTTGCTGGTGCAGATTTTCATGAGAATGCAGATTTTTTATGGCATGCAGGCTTCTTGTTCATTACTGGCAGAAATGCAGAGCTAATGATGGTATGTTGAAAAATAACGTTTTGTAGCTCTATCAGTGTTATTGTGCTCTTTACATCTATTGCAGTTTCCATGGGAATAAATAGGAGGTATTACTTTTGGAGTGACCTAAACACTTACGCTTGAACTTTCTACATTATGTTTAAAGTTTCACAGCTTCCTTAGCACATTGTTCTTTTTCTTCCATTTGTAGCACAAATTGCAGATAGTTACCAGTAAAAAAAAAAAAAAAAAAAAAAACCATTTATAGAAATCTGGACCATGTGCACAGACCAGAAAGTCAATTATTAACACGTTTTCTTCTCATCTTGACTGTATGCATGAAAAAAAGTAGCAAGCAGGATAAAAGAAAGCAGTGTTCTGGCAATAGTATACGCTGACTGGCTGCTTCTTATCCTACCAAGTACTCTGTAGAGCTTGGTTTTATTTCTTACTGCAGGAATAAGAACCTACAACTCAACTGAAGGTATGCAAAGCCCTTAAATGGTCTGACTGCTGAGGGCATCATGCCAGTTTTACTGTGTAGGAGACAGCCATGCTCCTGGTGCAACAGTGCTGAATATCCCAGAACTAATGGACTTCAAAACTGGAAGAACACGTCTCTCCCTTAACAGATTTCCCTTAACATGGGGTACCTGCTTTGTACAGACATGTCAATTTACATCTCTTCAAGTTTGCCATGGATATTTCCAAAATAACCTCTGTTTGGATAGACTTGCACCATCAACTAACTTCATAGCCGCCATTTTGAGACCTCAATCCAGGCAGTATTTGCACAGCACACTTTAAACCTTTCTTGCACTAGCAGTCTCCAGCCAAAATCTCAGCAGTTTCTGCAATTATGTAGAGTTGAGAAAAATGATCTTTTCCAAAGTATCCAAATATAAGAGATCTTAAAAAGTACTCGCTTTCAAATTACACTCAATTAGGGAAGGAAAAGGATGATTTCCTCAGCCATTTTTCTAACACAGTGTTTGGTTTATTAGCATTAATGAATGATACTTAACCCAGACATCCACAGAAAGGAAAAAAAAAACAGCATATTTTCTCAAAGAGTGATCTGTGTTGGAAAGTTCTTCAGGATCTGTAATTTAAAACCTGTAATTATAAAAACAAAGGTCCTTCAGGGTCTGACAAATTTAATTATATTTGTCTTAAGGAAACACTAGTGATATGCTAAGGACTCACAGTTAAAGGTGTGCCTCCAGCTGTATCCACACCATTCCTGAGAGGCTGCAGGACTCATGCAAGTCCAAGCAGGTGACCAGTATTCCAGTCTACAAGCTTGTACCAATTCCAGTACCGAGAATTCTATACTTCCTCAAATCCTTCTCATCCACCTTCCTTTCTTCCTGTTCTAATGGTTTGTTTAGAGCTTACTGAATCTGCCACCTGATGACTTGGTTTTAAGGTGCTATTCTCAGAAATGAGAGGCTTGGATTTTCGTTGTCATTTAACATAATTTCCCTAAACTCATAGTCCAATTCAGGCATATCTTAACATGATTTTTTTTCCCCCATTTGAAACTCATCATTCCCATGGTCATACTGAAGCCACTTCTCGTTTACTCACCATGGCAATAGCACCCTCAGGCTTATTCCTTGGGGCACACTGCTCTGTTCTAAGGCTTTGTAATAAACACAGCACACCTGTAGTAGTAGCCACTTTGAAACAAATCAGTTGCCTTCCTGCAACATTTTCTCCCTCTTCCCAGTGTATCTAGGATAACATGCGACTTTTAGGCACTAGATCTACATTACATCTGGTAAACTTAATATCAGAGATCCATTTCTCACAGCACTTCCCAGTGCTTTCCCAACTCCAGTTGGAATTCTTCAGGAGAACTCTACAGCAGCATTCTAACAGTATCTAGTAATGACTTTTTTTCCCCCTTGGTGTTCATCTTAAGGATACCTCTTCAGTCCTACATTCATTGATGAACAGAAATAAATAGTGCATATATACAACTAATTTTTCTCTTTATATTTTTTTATCTGTTCTTGCTCTCTGTGAATCTGGAATTCAGTAGAGCATTCACTGTGTGGAATCAGAACTACCTACCTAAAATCTCAGCTCCAAACTGAACTCACTCACATTATGAGTTTAGATTCTTAGAAGCCCCCAACCTTCCTTCTGTATTTATCTAAAATGTATCATTTCTATTCTCCAAGTTGTTCTTATGCAATAAATCAAAATCTTTCCCTTCCACGCTTTCCATAAATTTAACTGGTACTATCATTTTGCCAGGAAACAAGTCAATTTTGATTGCTACTTCTACAACACAGAATAGCTCCTGGTTTTCACTCTTTGAAAGATTTTATGCTGTGACACAAATTCCCTATTCCACATGATTAATGAAGATACTGAGACATGATGTCATTTAGCACCTCACCTTACATGAAACCATACTGAACCACTTCAATGTGCATATGTGCATGTGTGAGCATGTCTGTAGGTTTAAGAGACTTTAAGAGAAACAAAAGTAGCAGAAACTTTAAGACTAGGGGTAGAGAACCAAACACTGACAAGTTCATCAATATGAACTTGCATGAAGAATACGTTCATATCTTGTGTATATATACATATTTGGTTTTTCACAGCAATAATTAGATTTTGTAACTCTTTTACGCTGAAAATGAAAGAAGTTTAAAATGCGCTTTACAGCTTAACATTGCTACATCTTCTTTAAAGGATTTACCCTAAATGCTTACAAAATTACTGGAAAATCATGCTTTTCTCTAGCAGAAATAGAGAGGAACACCTGCCAGTTTATACTGACCTTTTCTACAAGTTTTTTCCTTACCAATGTGCAATATCTTGACTATTTAACATACAAGTTGCTAAGCATCCACACTTAGAGCTGAAACTTTTACTAAAGGAGGAATCTCAGCCTCAATTACTCCAGCAATTAGAGTCATTATAAACAACTGTCACTTCTTCAGAGCACATGATCACAGTAAAAGCTGCCAAGGCAAGTCATGACCCTATTGCATCCACTCTGACTGGGGAAGAACTGTGGATGCGACTTTGATAGGCAGGCAGAGTTTCCTGATTGATAATGTTTATCTTTACTCTAGAAAAATTAAATAGCTAGCATGGGCACTCGTGTGGCTGTTCTTGCACACCTACTTCAAAAAAAACCAAGAGCATGAAAGGCAGTTGTCACACCAGGGAGACTCCTTTCAATTTCCTAAACTCCGTTCTTTGGTTGGAACTTGCTGCTGTGTTCAGCAAGTGTGTTCGGCAACTTTGTAAGCCAGGAAACAGACACAAGTTATAAGTGGTTTAATATTAATTACTAAAAATATGTCATAAAGTAGCATTCAGAAGATCAACAAAAGCATACAGTTGTAAATTAAACTGATTAAAGTTACTAAGCAAATTAAAGCTATGAGCATTCTCAGTACTACAGTAACTGATTATTAACCAAGCCACATACATATGTGAACATCAAGTTACTGGGCATAAATGCATCTGTCACAGCCAGTTGTGCCATCACGTACTAATGCTCCTAGCCCATATCAAACACAAGATGACCAGAATGAAAGAACCAAACTCAGATTACTTCATATGTCGTATTGCTGAAGGCATTGCATCAGCAGCCACTAGTGACTACGGAGTTATTTGTTTGCATATTTGCAGCCACTGTCATCAATTATGCAATTATGTGAAGTTCCAGATTGGGATATTCTGCAGCTGAGCTAAACAGAGCTATGAAATCTGCTTTTAATTTCTACTAAAGGACAAAGAACCCTAGAAAAAGTTTATGTGTAGCAAAATCACGTTCATTTATCTGAATAACCAAAGTCACTGCTGTTATAATGCGTATAGATGTTCAAACAACAGCTGTGAAATTTTGTTATTCAGCACATCAGAATTCAAAATTATAGAACTCAGGAAGCAAATTCTGCTTCAAAAAATAAGGGTTTGTTTTTGGTTTTTTTTTTTGACAAATTGACCAATTCTTACTTTCAAAGTCTGCAGTATATAATTTGTCAAATTGTACACATTTCCAGTATAAGTGAATAGTCCCATCAACTTTGATTTATAAAGCTAATATTGCAATTAATCCTTTACAGAATCAGAAAGTCAATTCCAGATTTAGATTTTCAATTTAAACACTCTGGTACATTGCTACACAACAGAGATGCAGAGCATGTAACTGGACACAGCATTTAAATTAATGTCAATGCGGAGTGTGCCTTCAAACCTTTGCTCTCAGTTTCCCTAGTATGATCTTGTATTTCTGCAGTTATATAATTGGATTTATTGAACTGAATTACTGAAGCGTATACTACGAAATTGTCTGTGATTGTAACATTCTTCAAAGAAAAAAGCAAGTGTTATAAATTAATTGGTAATAAAATGTATTTGTACTATGAAAATTTTAATAAAAACTATTCTAAAATAATAGAAATCTATTTTCTCAGTAGTTAAGAGCCACTAAGAGTAAGAAAGCAGCATGTGGAACACACATTCTTTGTGGCAGTATGGTAGTTTTACTGAAAGAGAGAACATAAATTTAGAGAAAATAGAAATGCTAAACTGTTAAGCTTCCTGTTACTGTTACATACTTAAACTATAATAGTTTCTCCTACACACACCTCCCTCCTAGTAGGCAAGGAACACTATTCTCTTCCCAAGCCCCTCCTTCATCAAAACTTAAGTGTAGATACAGCCAAGAAAGAAAGTGTACAGTACTTCTTGTCCCCTACACAAACCATCACTCTGAATTTCATGGCTGTCAGGGAAATACTGCTCATTTTCATACTCTCTTTGTCCATGAAAAAAAGATAATCAGTCATTATCTACTCATGCAGGTAACCTGCAAAATAACGTCCCATCAATTATTTACATACAATCCCAAATAGCATGTATTATGAACAGACCTCTTACAGCACTAACAGCATGAAGCAGGTTCATTACAGCCAAGCCAGCACTACCTTTGTTTTTACCTGCAAAGGAGGACAAGGTTTGTGAGCTGGAAATAATTTGATACAGAAGCATTACTTGACCATCTTACTGATACACTTTCTGAAATGCAAAGTCTGCTTCTGTATGAGAATGAACATTCAGTTTTACCTCAAAACCTGTGTTTCTTTTGAAAGATTTTTCCAACTTCTAAAATAACCGAACAGCCTTCCAGACTCACAAGCTGCCTCTGCTTACACTGGCTATGTTTCTAACAAAAATGTTGTATGAGACCAAACCCAGTTCCAGTTTTGAACATCACCTTTTGGAATGATATATCTTCAAGGTTTAGAGGTCAACAAAGTACATATTGTAGGTATCTATCCTTTCCTGTTGTCAGCAATTTGAAATAATGTAAGTGACAAAGGCAGAGAGACAGGAAGGCTGCAGCAGATGCCTGTGCTAAGTAAGTAAAGGGGAGACTTGAGAAGCTTTGTTTCCTTTAAGGAATAAGATGTAACATACCTCCAGGATATCAAGATGAAAGCTGTTCTACTGACAGACTGGTGTATTGTAGTTCTCCCAGAATCTCAAGGAGATTAAGAGGTTGTCAGGAAGATACTATGGACTTGTTTTCTTTGATAAAGATTTTACAGCTAGGATAAGTTGAAAGAAATATCAACCATAAAAAAGGTCAATTTTGTTCAATATCAATTTACTCTCTGTGTAGCAGTCTGTTTAGTCTCTAAGCACCAAGGTAAACAGCTAAATTCATCTTTAAAGTGCCAAGCAAATAGTCTTTGAAAATACACTAAGTTTTTAGTGCTATTAAGAATGCACATTTGAAGATATATAGCCCTAAAATATAAGCTATTTTCATATACTAAATAGATAAGTCACACTTACAATGAGTTCAACCAAAAAAAATACAAGAACTGGTTAAAAAACATGCAAGTTACTTTAATTTCCATCAAATAACTGATTAATGACTATGAAACTTTCAAACATTTATCATTATTTATTAGTATATCTCAGATAATCTATAATAAATGTATTGTCTGACAAGAAGAAAGTTGTTATAATTCATCTCTAAAGTTGCAGCTATCCAAGAACAAAGATGCTTGAGCAATAGATGTACTTAGTACCAGAATGCAATGCTTTTACTATGCCATCTTCTATCAAAAGCGATATTTACAATACCAACACGACTAGTCACTAATGAGTTCCTACTCACTAATTTCATCTTTTCCAGTATTTAGAGGAGGGTTTCTCATGCTCATTAGGTTGTGTTCACTTACTGATATATCATAGAAGTACACAGTTCTCAAGACAGTGGAAGTTTGGAAGAATACAGTAGAGAAGGAAGCAGAGAAAGTGATCGGTCTACTGCCATGAATCATTTTTCTTGAAATTTTTCCCAAAGCATACCTGACCTGGACTGCATGTGAGACAGGAGAGGCCTGTAGAGTGACCCAGTAATTCTCATCTCAGAGTAGAGCAAGGAATGTTCTCTAAGGAATAAGATGAAGCTTCAGTATTTTATGAATAGGTAAGCACAGGCTGTCATCCATACAGACTCCTGAGGTACATGCTCAAAGTGCTAGCAGACTTCAAGGGAGAACAAAGGAAAACCATTCAGCCTAAAGCTATGATAGTGAAAATCAGCTGTAACAAATGCACAGGAGGATTGTGTTCTTCTAAAGATTAACTGTTTGAGAACAAAGTCACAAGTGGGTAAGGTTTCGTTATAAGCATAGTCACTGCTCAAGCACATAAAAATTGCATGAGGTGCAGGCTCCACTTCCGTTGAAGTCATGCTCAACATTCACTATGTTTGACTTTCAGTTCTTTATGTGCAGCCTGTTATCAGTAAAGAACCCACATGACTTTATTCAAGCCCCTCTGAATAGGTATATGTTAGATATAAAAACAGTACTAATTTGAGACCTTCTCTGCCATACAGCTTTAATTCTGTAAAGTAAACTGGCTCTGCTTATGTTTCTTGGAAAGAAGAGGACTGTATGAGTCTGATCTGTTGAAGCCAGGAGACTTGTTAGATTATGTGAACATCAATTGAGGAGAGGAGCCCCATCACCCCAGCTAGTACGAACTTGTTACCACTGTCCCTTTCTCCTCTCCCTGAGTATGTTTCACGGACTGCAGACTCCCTGGTTATTCCCTTCCCTCTCACACAAACTCCCCATGTATTTTAGCAATCTTACATGAAAAAAACGTGTTGATTAAAAGCAGTTTAGCAGCTCTGAAAGGAGAGATCCTGAGAAGTCATTGCTTCTGAATAACGTTACAGTAAATGGCAAGAGCTGCACAAACCCTTAAGCCTAGGATCTAGGAAAGGACAATCCTACTTACATGATCATTAACAGCTTCACAAGTTCTAAAAAGCAGAAATAAGATGTCAGCAGTGTAAATTACTTCTGTTTTTCTCCCCCCTGCTGCTGTTGCTAAGACATGTGTTGGAAACTCAAAAGGAGCAAAGACCTTTCAGAGGGAATTGGAATGTTTTATAACACTGCAGATGATTTACAAAATGGCTAATCATAAAATACACAAATGTTTTACTCTAATATCTTACTGACCAAGAGTCTTTACACTAATTACACACTATGCTAATTACAAATCAACAATTTACAATCTTGACATTCAAGCTAGTTGCTTGTTGTATAGATTTACATGATTATATAAAGTGTATTTATGCCTCACAAGGCAAGCATGTTTAGGAAAATTTCTGTGTTTAAATGCATATTCAAGTTTATGCACACAAAATGGTTCAATGCTCATATACTAACTACCCCACATAGGCCAGAAAGCTTCACTTTGAAACATAATTTAAGAAAAATCTCACATCAAATGCACACAATAGCACTGCTGTTTGTTAGTCAACAACAAAATATGATTCCAAATGCAGTATCTTAGTATTTACCATTTATATGATACTTTATGCTAAAATCCTGTAAATTCAGCTAGTGACTTAGAAACCAATTCCCTATACAGTGAGGAAGACGTATACTTTCTGAAACAAAGGACTGATGTTTTGTAAGAAATGAGCAATTGGACTGTGACATTTTGCAACATTTTCTTGGTCAGCTGTAGAAGTACCATCTTCTTTTGTCTTCTCTATATATACCCCCTTTATATTAGAACTTCTAAGAAATGTGAAGAATGAAGTAAACTAGAAAAAAAGGAATTAACTACTTCTCCCAAGTGTCATTATTCTTTTCACGTTGAAGAATCATTGCTTTCACAGTTACCATACTGGAACAATTTGCAGACACACCTGAAATACTGAGGTTTTTTTGTTTGCTTTTAACATAAAGTAAGGAATACAAAAAGCTATAGATTCTATAGAACTCAAGTTCAGCTTTTTCAAATTGAATAAATCTGCACAACATTTTTAAATATTTTTAAACATTTCATTTTCAGGGTTTAAAAACTTAAAATAAGGAGGAACTCAAGATCCTTGGTTCCCCAGGTCTGCACCACTGCCAGCAAGGGAAACGCATTAGGTTTACAGAAGATGCTTTTATGAATAAACACTGACAGAATGCTGTGCTAGCATCTCTCAAGGAAAAACATTGTAATAGGAAAATTCTACTTTATTAACTCTTATTATTTCTGTAACTTCAACTTCTAAGAACTGAATCTTGTTAACTTTTTTTTTTTCCTTTTTGTTAGTAGATTAAAAAGCTGCCTATCATGAATCTCTCCATCTCTTCTCCCCTGTTGGCATTTATATAATCAAGTCACCTCTCAGCACTAAAATGCCTGAACGCAGAGATAATTCTACATCTCAGTTTGAAGGATTTTCCTCACGTCCTCCTTGTAACTGAAAGGATTCACACCCCTGCTCTGCTGTTACCAGGTCCTCAGCATACTCAAGCTAGGGCTGAGTGCCTCAAGGCAGTTGTTGGCAAGGCTGGAAAAGTGAAATGTGGCACTCTGCTGGGGAGCTTGAACCCGACTAGGCAAAAACCATCCATTTGGCCTCACTCTAGGAGGCTTTTGGAGAGGGGTTGATCAGTTTGGGCCTTGTCCCCGCTGATGGTACTGTTTGTCTCAAACTGAAGCAAGACTTCCAGGAAGTCCCTTGTGGGAGTTCGTCTCTTACTTTAAGAACAAGAAAAAAATAAATCCTAACATTTAATTTGTGATTGATAAATTTCAGGATCAGCTCACAATACTAGGTGACTGATAAAATAATGCTTAAAAAAAAAAAAAAGCACAAAAAAACTTCCTTTGGTAATTGGTATCTACTGTGCTCTGGCAGAGCTGTCTTGAGGTAGCGATAGTCACCAGAGTCCTCTTAAGAGGGTCACTGTCAGATGCAGTATTGAGAGCATTGCAATGGAGCTCCAGTGCTGTCAGTGTCTGATCCAAGTACCCGCGAAGTGTTTGCTTCTGAGTGATACAGAGGCAGCCTTCACAGGTGGAAGATGGCCAGGTACCGGGCTGAGTACCAAAATTTGGAACAAGCTGCAATGCCCCATCCCTGCAGTTGTTCAAAGCTAGGTTGGATGGGGCCATGGGCCATCTAGTACTTGATCTAGCAGTTGGCAACGGGGGGGCTAGAACTTAATGATCCTTAAGGTCCCTTCTCCTCTGAAGTGTCTTAGGACTACTCATGCATCAAGACTACATTAGTTCACCAGATGTGCCTGAAATGGGAGTATTTCAGAATACAGCTCATATGCATATAAAGAATGCCAGTGGCTTTAGAACTGAACATCAAAAATGTTCAGGCTATGATCACCTTACTGCCATCCAGCAGAACAAAATACGGATGCAAATCAGGAATAATATTTATTATTTTCTTGCAGAGTTGTATCAAGATTAATGCTTTTTTCCTTCCCCCCACCAAATGCACTTCTTCAAACAATCCTTTTTTACTTCATTAAACTCCTGCAGGTAGCTCAATGCATTAAGTCAGTGGTGGATGTTGTGGACCACATCCAAAAGAGGTTTATGTTCACACCACTAAATGCCAATTTATTGCACATTAAATGAGCAACTGAAAGTACATGTACTTAGATGCAAAAATTACTAGAAGTTGGTTTCTACAGTGCTGCAACTTTTAGCACATTTCTTTAAAACTAAAGAAATCAGAAATGTAGAAAAGTTAATTTCTTAAGTCTTTGCACAGAACTTTGCTGGCTAACCAGGCCTACTGGCAGGGAACTGTCCACACTTCTCCAAAGATCAACAAGTGTTATTGGGAGATTTTATTTTTATTTATTCTTTTTGCTTTTATTTTTATTTTTATTTTATTCTTGTCTGTTCATCGGCAATTTTCTCTCTAGAGCAACTAAGCAAATGCTTGATTGTGACAAAAGCTTAATTTACAAATAGAGATGCATATTTCATGAAAGGTCTGATAAAGTGTTTCTAATTTTGGAAATTATATATCTCCAATAAATACTGTAAATTCTTTGGGGGGCGGAGAGAAGGGTATAGATTTCTCTGGATGCTGAATGCCCAACTCTGTTGAACTAATTGGCTGGTCATGCATGAAATTAAACTCCACCTGCCAGGGTGACCTTGTAAAGGTCTTTGTATGTTAAATATTAGCTTGTATATTTCAGGATGCTTCATCAGGAAGGACAAAGAATTAGAAAGAGAGCTAAAAAACATTTGGTAAAGGAACAAACAGATATCTATTTTTGTAGTTATGTGTTACACCAGCAAATTGTGTTTTGAACGACCTGTTGAATCTCTAATTTTCAGAGATGGAAAAGTTACTTAAATATAGAAGCATTCCAAAAAAGTTCTCTTTTCTTTATTAGTTTATTTGATATGCTCAGATTACCCTGCAGTATTCTATACCTAGATTCCTAGATACAAGGATAAATTTCTCTTACATGAGAGTAGTCAAACACTGGAACGGGCTTCCAAGAGTAATGTAGGTGATGTCCCAGCCCTGTTGGTGTTCAAAAAACGTTTAGACAATACCCTCCATAACATGCTGCGACTTTCGGTTAGCCCTGAAGAGGTCAGGCTGTTGGACTCAATGGTCTTTAAAGGTCCCTTCCAACCAAACTATTCTAATCTATTCTAAATTACCGGTTCCTAGAGTGAGATTGATGTGGGCAGAAGCAAGTTACACCATAGCATCTTGCATTACCAAGCCTAAAAGAGAACAAGGTGGCTCCTGTATTTCCTTTAGGAATATGAGAAGGCTAAGAGACATCCTTTATTGAACACAACCACAGAATACAGAGAGGAACAGAATTGAGGCAATATAATCTCTGTAATTCAAGATAGCACCTGAACAGTTATGCCACTTGAGAATCCTCTTTGGTACGTCGCTGAACTAAGATGCTGGAAATACAAACTTGCTCTGCTTTCCACTTAAGATGATAGTCTCAGACTTTTTGTAGGAAAGCTGAGAAATATTTTTATTTATAAAAGATTTTTAGAAGAAGTGACCATTAATTTGCCTGCAAACAAAATATCAAGCTCAAAAACTGATATGACAGACAATTGCTAATGAATAGGGTTCTGTAATCTGGATTTTTTTTTATTACTTTATATATATATATTTATATAATTACTTTGTATTACTTGTTTTTTTTCCCCCTAAACTTTAAAAGGACAAGCAGCCTTTGGGTACAATACACCTTCCTTACTTTCGCAGTGTTTTCTTCTTTTTTTCCATGGTTCTGCATGATGTGATACAAACTGTCAATTTTTTTCTATACGGTTTAAGAAACTGTCTTCTTTAATTGCAGAGGACACTTAAATACATTGAGGACAATCCAGCAGAGAAAGAATGCATTATATAAAATCTTTACTCATCCTTAATCAAAAATGAACAGCCATCTCAGATCACCTACTTTCCTCAGTGCTTCTTTCTTACCCAGTTAAATAAGTAAGTAACTTCATAAACTAGCCACAAAGAACAGGAAAGGAAAACAGACTGTAAACAAACTAAGGCACAGTTAGGGTGTGTTGTTTTGTTTTGTTGGTTTTGTTGTTTTTAAAACCACTTAATATATTTGTCCACAGCATTTCACCAACCCTTGCATGTGCACAACAAATTACCTGACTTGGACAAACCTCAGTATCCATAGTTGAGTATGCAACCTAATTTACCCTAGCTTAATTATTGTTATCTGCTTGAATTTAAGCTGAAGCTTTCTGATTCAATGTGCTATACAAATAACAGGCAATTACCTACATTCCTACCCATCAAGACTTAAAGATCCCCCCCCCCAAACATCAGGATGTGTAAACTAGTATCTTAGTATTAGCATTTAAATTGTGATTGCTTATGAAGTGAAGCACTTGATAGCAGACTTGTGTTATAACTATGACTAGCCACTGATACGGCAAGAGAACTAAAACATTTCCTAAGACAAGGTAACCCACCGTTATGCATTATTATGTGCCTGGGGACTAAAGACCAGAAAACCATGAGCAGAGGCACCTTCCTCATTTGGTCTCCCAGGAAAGATTTCTGCAAACTGTGCAGGTAGCCATGGCCAGGGCCAAGTCAGAACAGATCTGCAGTGATGTACTTTCAGAATAGGCTTTCATCATCTAACTTATAGTAAAGCAGGATTTTAAAAGAAAACTGTAAAACTGCGTGTGAGACTTTGAGCTGGCTGGATTTCTGGTAAGCAGACAATTACTGAAAAAAATGGACAGAATTTTTCTTAGGTGATAGGAGAGATTAGAAAATGTTCTCATCAACATCTTACTGGTTTCAACCAGCTCATTACATGGTAAAATATTCAGATAAGTAACAATGTTGCTGATGCTCCATCTCATGCTTAAAACTCATCTTATTGTGTAAGAAAAATAACAAAACAGATACTAAAGGCAGCAGCTGGGGGGGGGGGGGAGGTTGGGAGGCAAAGTCTGCTACACCCCCTCACAAAGAATAATTCATTGCATTTCAGTAAATTATGGCCTCGAGACCAATAAAGTACTCATTACATTGCTTAACCTATATTTTTTTCTATTTAGTTATGAAACAGGAAATGCTGAAGCACTGAAAGGCTCCTCTGTTCAGGCTTTTTCTATGTTGTTAACAAACACTGGTTTTGTATTTAAAATTTGATAACAGTTACCACGGTAATTTTATAGGTTCCTAGTGACAAGTTTAAGAGAACTTGTTAACAGAGAACTAATCTGGCATTTGGCTTGCAAAGCCCTGGGCTTGAACTAGGGAGTGCATTAATTCCACTGCAAACATCCTAGGCCTATAAAGCTTATACTGTTATTCCTGAATTACCCACAAGCTTTGAATTAGCGCACTGGGGACCTTCCAGAGGGTCCCAGATCATCGACTGTGCCTAGACTATTCCCAAGTGTACTGATCAGTAGGAGCCATAACTGGAAGGTCTTGAATAATTGGAAATTTCAAAGGAGTGCTGCAATCTCTACAGCACACAAGTGGTATAGAAGCATATACATATATTGGGGTCAGGAGAGAGTTCAAAACAATGCTCTAGCTTCAGCTTTCAAAGACTTTTCCCATTCAGAAACATCTTTCTTCACCATCAGTAGCTGGCAATTCCATGCAGAATTAAATGAATAAAATTACTTGAGAATGTGAACATTCAACTTTTGAAAATTTATCTGTGGAAAGCTCTATTTCAAGTATAGAAAAGAAATACACAGGAATAGAAAGAGCAAATACACTATATTATTAAAATACAGCAAGAATAGATCTGTAGAGATTACATTTTTCATAAAAGGCTTAGAGCACATCTTGGCCTTACTGTGAAAAAAAGAATTCTGAGGGGAATCGTGTTGCCTCTCTCTGCTTTCCCAACGCTAGGAGATAACTAAGCCTTGAGCTCTGTTCAGATGGCACATGGATACGTGGTTAGTGTCAAAGAACACAAAAGAGCTGAATCCCTACTCCCATATTAGTCTGTACCACGAGCAGAATTACTATCATGCTAAAGAAAAAAAGTGTTTTTGTGGAAAGCCAAGCTGTTGCCTATCTATCAGGACTAACTGAAAAGGTCCCACCACACTATAATAACGTGCCGTTCAGTCTCCTTACATCTCCACACTGCTTCTACCCAAGAAAGAAAAATGTGTTGACAGTTCCTTTTCTGGATTTACTACTTGCTGTAGTTTTGACAGGAATATAACGTCCTGTCCATCTCACTTTCGAAATGCTTCTATTCAGCATCTTTTTGTTGTTGTTGTTCAAGCCTCAATTCTTTCCTGAGTGGATCAGACTGCTGTTTGTCACTTGAGCACAGATCTTCATTTGAAGTGAGGATTAATTGCCAGTGAAAGGACGGCACACTAAGCTGGCTCATTACATGCTGAAGCAACCTGACAGCAGAAAGAAAAATCTTCCTATGGAGTGCTAAGCAGAGGCAGTATCAGGTTTTATGATCTGCCACAGTGATGAATTAATATTTTATTCTGCCCAAAAGGTGCCATCCAAAGTCAGAGTGCTAAAAATTACACAATATACTTGCTGTCCCAAACACGTCCTGTACAAGATGATGTTCCTTTGCTCCTTCAACTGAAAATCCACGTCAGCAAGAAGGGGAAGGCCAGTACACTGACCTCTGCTTTGGCTGCACTTGGAACAAAGGCCAGGAGGACAGCCAACTGTGGCGAGCACTCTGCAGCCTGCATGGGGAGGCACAGGGCTGGTGTGGGAAGTGCACTGCAGGGAGCTCTGTCTGGTCACAGTTCTTGAAATTTTACCTTCATGTACACAGGAAAGCTCTGCTGCAGCTTAGTGCAGCACTCTGCCTAGTGAGGAATGTGCTGCAGAACAGTCTGGACTGAAAAATCTACTGTGGATCTCACCACAAAAGCCCATAAAGCTTTGTTTTACATTTTGGAGCACAGTTTTTATGTGAGAATAGATAATAATATAAAGAAAGGATACTCACCTCCTACATACAAACAAGAACACAGTATTGAAATGCTATGCACCACAGAGCACTAGATTAAAGCCCTTGATAAACAAAGCTTTCCACAGGAGTCAACGTAGTGGGCAAACTGTGCTTTGAGCTACAATACACTAAGGCTCCATGCTAACTACAGGTCCACCACAAACAAATCTGGACTTTATCATTCGTGATGACAAATGAATTGTACTCACAATCTCATGTAAAATACAAGAACATACTGCTGCAGGATATTAAACTACTTTGCAGTAAGCATATTTCTTCTTGATCAAGTAAGAGATTACATCATTTATTATATGCAGAAAAGGTATGCCTTGTGAAGCATGAAACATCAGCCTAAAACAGAAGGTCCAAGTGTAGTTTGCATTTGGTAGGAAGCACTAAGTACCAACAGAAAACGTTGGACTCTGGCAGAAGGGTACATGTAGCATTCACAGAAAATTCTGTTTGAAGCAAGATTGTTTCCTCTAGCCTTCAACATGGTCCATCTTCTCTTCCAAACATTGTCCATCCACACTGTGCGTGCCTTGCACCTCTGAAATGCAAGTTCATTTAAGCTAGGACAACTTGCGCATGACCACGGTTTTGTAAAAAAACAGCAGTCAGAAGTCATGATGCATTTCTTTTCTCACAAAGCTGGCAAATGACTAGACAGAGGAAGTGCAGGGAAAAATGAGAGCCCATAGCAGAGAACGAGCACCACTCATCTGCCCATCCAGCTGAACCACTAAAGTCATGAAGTATTAACAGTATGTAATCTCGTATCCTTGCCCTCAGAACACTGAGTCTTTGTCTCCCCAAAACTGCAAATTGAAGTAGTGGTTATGATTACTCATGCTGTTTTTTTTTTTCTTGTTGTTTGTTTGTTTTTAATGTATCTCCATCTGATTTACCCAAAGAAGTTTATAGTCAGTCAGCTTTGAAGTTTGCCTTCGAAAGGAGAAATGCTTCATGACACTAGCCAGCAGCTTAAGATTTTTGACTTTTTAGAAGTATTTTTAAGAATCTGAAAACTTATCCTATTAGGAGAAATTACCTTTGACAAAGACGTGCACAAGAGAGACAGTTTATCAGAAATATAACTTATTTGAAAACTCATTCAGAACTTTAAGTATTACTTAAAAAAAAAAATCAAACATACATTCCTGAGCATGTTTATTCACTTTAGTCCATCACCCTTCCACCTTTCTGTCCAATAAGCTAGAGTATTAAAAAAAAAAAAAAGAGAGAGAGAGGAAACGGGGAGTCCTCCTAGAAAGACAAGCACCCTCAATATCCACAAAAAGAGGAAAAACAATCTATCATCTTCAAAGTTGTTAAATGTTATACTCAGTTGCGCTTTTTGTTGAACTAACTTTCTGGAAATGGCATTTCTGTGAGCTGAGAGTGTATCTACAATGAACAGCTCTAAACACAAATACCAGAACTCTGCTTTTCTGAATATTTAACCATCCCAAAACATGAAGCAGTCAATAATACCAAGTAAGTCAGTCTGGCAGCAAGAAGAGAAATAGGAGTGGGTACCAAAAAAAGTCAGAGAAAATACCACCTTTTTAACGTGACTATGATAATGTATATTAAAATATTTACAATAAAAGGGAAAAAAAATTAGTAGTCCAGTTGTAAGTTACTGCCTTTGAAACTGTGAATACATAATAATTATGTATTTGCCAACAAACATTTTCCTTAGCCACTGATGTCATTTTACAGCTTCATTTTACAGCTTTGCTCTCCTTAATAGCTTTTGATGCCAAGCTATTGAACTGTGACAGCTGTCAAGAAATCGGCTTTCATTTTTGTCATTACAAGTAGTGCTGTGTTAGTAGCCAAATATTTGAAAATTTGAAATGTTAAAATTTAATGATGGCAAAAAGACTTGTTCCAACTTTACAAAAAGGTCAAAAACATGTGAAGTCATTAGAAATCATAGTTTGCTACTACTTCAGAAGAAATTGTAAGTTTTAAAACGTTTATTGGGACTTCAAGAAACTGCCAAGAAGTTAAGGTAGAAGAACAGAGAAGCAACCACACAATCACTCTTTTCTGGACAGTTCTGAAATTAGGAAGCAATTGGTTACATCTTCTGAAAATATTTTCTTCTGACCAATGTCTTTTTTCTCCTAGCCTCAATGTAATATCTGCTGAAAATATTCCAGAATTTGGTTTAGTTTTAAAGAAACAGTTTTTCCTGAATCAAGCAAGGAATTTATTTTAAATATATACATATATAAATATATATGTGTGCGCGTATATATAATGTTGCCAAGTATACGTTTGCAATGAACTTCTTTCAATTCTTATCATGAGATTATAGTAACTCTTTTAATTTCAAAAGACAGATGAATTTGCACTTAATCAGGACACAGGCTAAGTTTGGGGTCAATGAAAATGGAAGAAGGTTAAACAAATGAAAACATATTCATAACACAACACATGGCAATATTATGAGGAATTTTATGACAGAAAAGGTTTTAAGTGGCTGAATATTTTGTTAGGTTCGTTTTTTAAAAAGGCCAAGCAATCGTCATTATTGTCAATACCACAGCTACAAGGAATGCCTGTGCAAGGAACAGCTCAGATCACTATTACAGCTACTGCTGTCTGTGCAATATTACCTAAATATGAAGGTTGCTCTGAAAATAACGCCTCCTATTTATTTCCATAGAAACTAGAAAAGACACAAAGAATACAACAACACTGATAGAGCGAATGCTCAGTTACAAAACACGGTTTTTCAGTATAGCCACCACCATCAGCTACGCACTTTCATTAGCGATGAACAAGGGCCTGCATGCCGTTCTCCTCAAAACCTGCATGGCCATTCAGAACCTAGCTTGTCTTTTGCATTGCTGTAGCTACTGCTGAAACACACCGCTCACTGCCTCACTGTATTCATATCCACTGTTTGGTCCTCATAAACGTTCAGCAAGCATCAATGAATGTCAATGGGTGCGATTTTTCCCACATGGAAGAATTCAACTCCATGCTTTTGCTTCGTATGGATTTGCATGTCAGACACCATTTTGTCAGACTGCCCTCTGCTGCCATCTGTCACACAGCCACAAAATATAACAAAACATTGCTGGAAGGTTTGACCTCTACTGCCATTCCACCAACATTTGCCTCTGACATTGTAGGCCAACATAATAAAACTGGGAGAAATTACTTTCAGAGCAGCCCTCATACACTGTAGCTTAAATCTACCAGTTCAGCCATTTAGATCATCTAGACTAACAGCTGGCAATCATGTTCTTTAACTTCCAATAAATGAAGTTACTTAATGAATAATTTCTCTTGTTAGCCAGTATTTCCTTCTGCATTTTCAAGGATCCTCAATAAAACAACACAGAAGGAAGAAGTAGCATTTTTGATTCTGCTATTTATTTCTGAAAATAAGATGCCATTTGGGAAGTTTCAGTCACTGATCAAAACCCCTCTAAAACATCTTATAGTATAAATAGACAGAGGTGTGAGTTCAACTAGGTTCATGATTAGAAAAGCAAGTTTCTGATGAAACTAGTCACAAGAGACATACTGGAGTTTGCACACATATCAAAAAACAATCTTCAAGTATTTACTCCATTAAAGACTTTCAAATGTAAGTGTGCCTGGAACTCACTGCCCATCTATCATCAGAAGAAAACCCATTTTAATGCACACTTGCTTAATCTTTCACTCTTAATGGGAAATGTTGTGCAGGAGGTACAATTATGACAACTCTAGCTCTTCAGAGATAAAAGCCATCTCACTCTTACTTTAAGAAAACAACTTGTGTCTTGTTTTTCCTTCAGGGAATAAAAATTAAAGGCTGTGAATAAGGCTACTAAAATACCCAAATCAGTAGGAACAACTTGGTGCAATTAGTGCTAACGAGACAAACACCAACCCATGCAACATTCCTCATCTACTCAACACAAAAAAACATCATCCTGTATTAACTACACCTCCTGAATACAATATTAATAAAGCACCAGGGGAAAGCAAAACATCTCAGATGATCTTAATTCAGGTGACAGAATCAATAGACGATACTCAGTGGTCAGCACAGTATCAGCCTTAGCTTTAGGACCAAAACCAAAGTTATTGACAGCAGCAAAAAGATTTTATCCACACAAGCACTACTGGAACTTTTTCTGTATTTGCATTAATTGCTTTAAAAGGAGCTTTGGGAGTTCTGAAATGCAGATGGCTTGCCTGGGTGTTTAATTTTAGGCACCTGAACTTGCTGTGATGCAAGTTTTAAAAGAGATTGATGCATGTTTTTCCCCATTCACTGAACCTACCCACAGTAACAAGAAAAATACTTTGCAGCATATGTTTACAGAGACGCTTTGCACGGTATATTCTATTTTTGAAAGCTGAAGTCACATGCTTAATTGCCTTAGTACATGCCCAGATGACTGCAAGATGATCTTCATTGTATAAACTCAACTTAGAATTCTAATGTGTAAGTGAAAAACAACTGTTCAGAGGTTCTCACTGTCCCACCTACATTTTTTCTCAGTTCCTGGTTTAACATCAGTCCTAGCATGGTTTTACCACTGATAAGCTGTCACAGAATGCCACCAAGCATCACGCTTGCACTGAGTTAGCGGTGCACATGATATCAGCAAATCCATCACTGATGCAAGGTCACCTTTAGTTTTCCAGTGTCCCTCAGTGTATGTATTTCACCTATATGAATGAAATAACAGATGACTGCTGCTTGGGCTGCTCAGTACTCATCTACTCTCACACACCTCCTGTTTTGAAGAGGGTATTACTGTCGCATACTCCAGATAACAGAGCATAATCAAAAGGATTTTACATCTAGGTGCAGGCACAACATTTGAAACTGAAAAGTACAGCTATCATTTTTGGTTGGAGGAAAACGAAATTGTCTTAATATTTCTTGAAAGGGTGAAGGTTTATTCCACAGTATCATGGTTTTATGATTTTTGGTTATCAGTATTCCACAACAAAACATCATGTAGTGTACTGGGAGTTAAAGAGTTAATGCTCCAGTTCCATGGATTATGGATAGTTCCGGGTACCTGGTTCTTAGAAGAGAAGAACTACTACATTTCCCAGAGGACTGCTCGCTGTTCTGTTACCGCTTTCCATTCAGAGGGAAAGATAAAAACTGTTTGCATATCAAGAGACGTCCCCCTTTTTCTTCTCACTTCCCTTCTGCTCATGCCGGCAGCATCTCACTCCCTAGCCATCTCGCTGCCAGCATTAGAGTAAGGCCTTTTTGGTTTTTGGACACTCATTTTATTTGATTTATTAGCTTCATTTCCAATTATATTGTATTATATTGTGTTATTTCGCATTCCGATATCTTATTTAGTAAATTAGTTTGTTTCTCCTCAGATCATTGCTGCTGCTTTGTTTTTAGGCCCATCTCCCTACCCTTTTCCCTTTCCCAGGGCATGGGTCTGTGGGTCCCCCCACCCCATTGGTCACGGAACCGGGCCAAACCTGCCCATAAACCATTGACACACAGTTACATTTCTCAACAGAAACTTGATTATGCTAGTCTTTGCAACCCAATGCTGGTAAACACACTGCACAACTTTTAAACTTGCAACAAATGTGGGTGAATGTTTTGAATGTTTAAAACAACCACTAAGCACAAAGACCTACATGTCTGGTTAGGTACTGCTAAGGACTACTGCGGTGTTTTGACATATTCCACACACACTGCTTACCACTAACTACAGCTATATAAAATACACGAGGTGGAATCAGGGTGCAGTTCAAAGGCATACAGGAGACATTCAGTGCTTCACAGACCTTTTATTGGTACACAGACAGTTACGGATCCTCTCAAACTATTCACGGCAATAAACTGAGTTTCGTGGACTACAGTATTATTTGTTACTGCTGCTTAAGAAAAATCTAGCCAAAATGGAAAAGGATGGAAAACTCACAAAGCTGAAGTTTGTGCTGACTATCACATTTCAGTTGCAAGTGAATTCTCAGAGAGCAGTTCCTGAAGCCTGCTAATTCCTCTAAAATCCACCAGACTGCTCTTTGTACCAAAAACAAAGCAGGAAACAAGAGAAGCAACTAAGTTTGTCAGAAAAATTTATGATAATGAAATTTGTCTGCCTGTGGGAGATTTATATCCTCACTAAAACCTTTCCTTCGATACTTTGGGATTCAAGCATGTTCTACTACTCACGTAGAGACTTCACATGTACACTAAAGATCATACACTGAGGTGCAACCATATATGGTGAAAAAACAACAAACAAGATCATAGCTGTTCTTCCAATGAGGACACATAGGTAAGACTTGGAACCGTGGGTCCCAATTACTGTCTGTAATCTTAATTAACCAGTCATCAGATAAACACAGGAATTACTACTGTGATTTACAAAAAGGGAATCCAAGTAACAAAGTTACTTAACTTAATTCTGAAGTGCTCAACACTTCTATCACAAGTTCATTCTTCAAATTTCTCAAAAGATGCCTAGGATGCTCAGCAAGCTTGGGGAAGGAAAAAAAAAAAAAAAAAAGCAGCTCATCAGCTGGTTTAATGCAGGACATGCACTTGGTGCCAGAGGAAGTAACACGATACATACTTTCAACTATAAGCTGTAACCATGAGAAAATAGTCCTTAGTACATAATGCTACTTTTGCTGCAACTTCCAATCATGATTTGCAAGCATTGTCTTATCGTTAAATTAACACTATTTGCAGCATGCCAAATGTGCACACATGGCAATGCAGAATTTACAACAGCTTTGAGCAGTCTGAACAATTATGAGATGAAGTGCTGATTATGTTTTACTGTAATTGCTCTTTCTAGCAAATCCTTCAGCAAACTGCAGTGGTGCAATTACAATATGGTGATGATCAAGTATTTTGCACTAGTCCTACATTTTAGGAAATTTAATCAATTCTTAATTTGTTCTATAAGGAAAAAAATTGATAATGACTACTTCCCTTCCTTTTTTCACTTCAATATCAAATCACCCATTTACCCCTCCAAGAGTCCTAAACTGAGATTTAAAAAGAAAAAAAATAAATTAGGTTCGTACATCTTTCTTTCCTTTTTTCCCTCCAAATCTTCAGCTCTCTGCAGGCCCCAACTGAAGTAATTAATGGGCATTCCCACAAAGAGCTATCTTCATTGTGTAACAACAGTAACAAAATCAAAGTGACTCCACTGAATATGCTTTAATACCTACTGTGATTAAGACAGGCCTGTAACGTAGCAATCCTTTATTTCTGCAGCATCCTGGACCTTCATTAGTTGACGAGGCGGTTGGTGCCCTGTGCCTTTCAATGTTCGTGATGCATTTGGACAACGCCATTAATTATGTGCTAAAGCACTTAGGTTAGCTCTGAAGTGGTCAGGCAGTTGAACACTATGATCTTTGTAGGTCCCTTCCAAATAAACTCTTCTATTCTATATACTTCCTCTTTTTGCATCCTTGTGTTGTCTCAATCTGAATCACATGGATGAGTTCAGTTTATGCTGCACCACATTTCAATTTCCAGATTCCTTCACTGATTCTGAAGTGAAGGACTTGATAATTGTATCCAGTCTGGCTAGACTAGGAAAGGATGGATCTAATTTTAGGTTTATTAGTTTGTCAACAAATACTAAAATTTGATGCCAACTTGCATGTGCATTTTTTAAAGAACAGAAGACAAACCAACCAGAAAACTTCAGATTTTTAATTCTGTGCTGAACATTGTCACTTATAGCTTTTCAAGATCTTTAGACTAGATCAGCTTACACAAAACAATTTATATGCATCAGTTTACCATATGGATTGATCACAGCTGCAGTTCTATGTTCAACCATAAACACTCAAAATCTATTTTTTTTTCCTCCCTCAAGCATAAAATTCCAGGATCTACACCACAACTCCACTGCAATGCAATGTTTAATTACATAGAAAAGAAAGAGGCTCATTCATTACACATTCATTACACTGCAATAAATTCAAGCAAGTTTCATAAATATTTCTCAGGAAAACAGCAGCAAAGAGTACCTAGAAGTAATATATAATAAAAACATATTTCTATTCAAAAGCATGAAAAAGCAATTACTTGAATTCTTCACATGCATCACTTTAGTTTTAAAAAACCAGTAATCCATTTCCTTCCATCTCATCACCACCAAAACTAGGTGGATTTTTTTCAGACAGACGTTAATTGAGTTTTACATCAGAAAAATTATTTTCTTTTTCTAATAATAGTTATTTTTAAAAGCCTAGGTAATAGAGGAAGAAAAGCCTTTACTTAAATCCTCCTTCAAATGAATATGCAACTGTAGATTGGTATTATAATAAGTTACTAAAAAACCACCTCAGCTAAAGTCTTAGTTTCATACAACCTTGAAACCATAAGCAAATCACCTTCATTATGCAGTTGTGCCAGAATTTTATACATTTAGAGCTCAGCTGCTAAAAAGAATTAGGCTCCTCAAAGTCAGTCTTCTAGCAGACATCATTTCTATATATTATATGCTCAAACATGTCAGAAATAGCTTTCCATGACATATTTGTCTGAATTATTTGGAATTATTATCAGAAGAATTCCTGCTACATCTGTTTAGCAATACTTTTTCAGGCCATATATTGTCAAAACAGTCTCTTCTATATCAAGACGAGCATAGCATAATGGTTCAGAAAAAAGGTGAATCATATCTACTTGAAATTTATTGTGTACACGTCCTCAAACCATCAGGATTTCTCTATATTTGGAAGTACTGATTTATACAAGTTTTTAATACGACACAACAGTGGCCAAAAGACAAGTCTTTTTTGACTGAAGTTGTTTGAAATAAAATATATCAATGTTCAATAGAAATCACAGTATTCATAGCAGTGTTTTCTACTGTGTTATTTCATACATCAAGCTTACAATATTGCTCTTCCTACGACAACAACAGACAAAGGCAGTCTCTTCATTCATGACTTCCAAATTCCAAAGACTATTGCTGCTTTTGCTAAGGAAATATCACAGAGTATTTCTGGCAAACATTTGATTTGGGCAGCCCATGAAGATGCAGGAAAACTCTCTCTGAAAACTGACAGAATAAAAACTAACACAATGCTTCAAGTACAAAAGAGTGGTCTACAACATAGATTTCCCTCCTGCTTGTTTAAATGTGTGCTGAAATCAGTCAGTATTGGAAATAGGTAGCTAAGATATCTGCAGTCCTGTCTCAAACCTCCTGAAATTCAGAGAATAGTCCATCATTGGTTTGTCTTTTTTCATTGCTACAGCAGTCTTACTTACTTGGTAAAAGCCAAGACTCAGAAGAGAAGTATTATCAATCTACTCTGTCAGCTGCTCCTTATGATGAGAAATGTTGGAATAAAATTTACTGGGTCTTTTTTTTTTTTTTTAACCTCTACTTCTCATTTTAGTAGGAAAATCAAAGAACATTGATTGCTACTTATTAAAATTCATTTCAGCTGTGAAATATAGTGGTTGAAAACTGTGAAATACAGTGGTTTACTTGTCCTTGCAAACTGCAAATTATCTAATGGAGGGCTTTTTGAACGAAGATGACAGATATACACTTAAGAAGCAGCAATATTCACATTCTTATCTTTATCTGCCTTAGCACATAGCAGATGTGCAACAGAAGAAGCTTTAGGTAGTTTACACTCTTATAGGAAACATGAACTCAAGAACATTCCTGGTACAGTTAGCAGGTAAGCATTTTCATGGCTGTCTGCACCTCTGTCTCACAATAACCCAAGTAATCCCACATCTGCTTTGGGGCTGGCATACTGACCTGCCAGAGCTGAGAAATAATAACAATAGGAGTTCTTCCACTCCTAGGCCATGCCCTAGGTTACAGTTTCTTTTATGTCTACTACTATCATATTTGAGTTATCACTCAAGTGAAGGCAACTTCATCAGGGCTGTGTTACACCTGTAGGTAAGCAGGTTTGGATGAAGCTTAACTGAGTTACATGTTCACACACAAAAAGACAGCTCAGCAGGTTCTTAAAAATAACACGTTTCAAAGGATGAGCAGTTTCAGAACAGCTACCCGTTAAACAACTATGATACCATTACACAGTAGTAACGAAAAACATGAAAGGAAAAATGGGCATTTCAAGTCTAATGGAGTTATGGAGCTATTCTTGCCACTGGTAGAGCATCACTTTCCAGAAGGATCAAAAAAAAAAAAAAAAAAAAAAAAAAACGGGAGAAGGAAGACTCAGAAGACAGCCTGTTCTTCTGCCACCCAGCACTTCATCCTCTTAAAGAGAGGAATAGGAAGAAAGATTTTCTCCTCAGCATCCCACAGATATGTCAGTTTCATACTGACTGTCTTTTTCCCTTTTCCCCTGGTACAAGTGAAGACCTTATTCTGAGTAGTCTTCAGGAAAAATCAAAATTGAAATTAATAACTCAGCTTGCTACCTCACTCTTCCTCTGCACCAAAAAAAAAAAAGCAGTAATCCACTCCTGAAACAGATGCAGTTTTCTAGTAAATCAAAGAGCCAGAACTCCTCAAACCAAGGACCTAAATTGCTTTTAACTTTACACCACCAAAAGTAATTCATACTTATTTTGTCTTAATGAAGTTTATTATATCTTTAGAATACTATACTAAATTCTGTGAATGAGGTAGATGATAGTACCGGCGAATGAACTCTCCAATCACCAATTGTTTGCATTAACTCTCCCACTGTGACAAAACTTTTAACTTGAAGTCATAACAGTAGATTTACATTTATATCTGAGAAACTCCATACTGATGTAGAACTTTACTAACTTAGAATATTCTATGAATATGCATTATTGAGAGGATCGCTACTTGCAAATTTAAAAAGATACAGCAGAGATTACAGAAACTATTGAATTATTTTATGACTTGCGTATCCCTATGTATAGATCTTGTGCAGAGGTATGATCCCCAAGGAAGAAACATCAGTCTGAGGTATAGGAAGAACTAAAGAAAAAAACATACATACTAAGAATGTAATTCTGAATCTGCTAAGTACTTCACTTTTATTACCACTAGGGCTTTCATAGTGCATTTTTTTAATTATCCACCTTAGAGAAATAATGAAATATTTGTTTTAGAATGTACAATGCAGAAAAGTTTAATTTAAATTCACTAATTTTGCCTTCCCAGCAGATTTCTAGTGCCTAATACTCTTACTTTTTGTCTCCTAAGATACAATGCAGATTATTAAATAGAACCCTCTAAAAGAGGAGCCTTTTACACTTATTATTACCTACAAACTGTACCGGGTTGATTTGTCTATATGCCTTTACCCCATCCTTTCAGCTTTATAGCCATTAAATTATACCTGCACTACCAAACACATAACCCTAATTGACTCAAGCCTCACACTCCAGCATTCAGGAAGAACCTAGTCAATGCAAGCCACAAGAAGTCCTCTCCTTCCCTGCACACATCGTCTGTAGCCTCAAATACAGTGGTGTGATGAGCTCCCAAAGTGGCCCATGCAACTTAGTGACAAAGCACACAAATGATTGCCTGGTTGTATGGATATGCTTGAACCTCCCTTGCACACAGAAATACATATGTATGCATCTTGGATCTCTAGGTATCATAAATTCTAGATGATATTATGAGTAGTCAAATAAAAGGATAGTACGAACTTCCACACCCCGTCCCTGGGTAAAGCATCTACATCAGAGGGTTTAAAAACCTGACAGCCATCTGAAGCAACTCACTATCTTCAAAGGAATGCAAACACAGTGGATATGGATTAGCTAACAAACATTTTGAAAGATACAATTTGGCATGTTTGTAACTACATATGTTGTTTTCCTTCACTTACTACCCAAACACCTGATGAACACCCACCAATCAGCAGCGTCACTTTCAAATATTTCAGCCAGAGAAGGGCTGATTCTAAAGCCCCTCCAAAGAAACTGGCAGAATGCCACTGGAGATTAGAGCAAGAGGATATTCCTTAAAGTGAAGCCATTTCAGACAGGCATTTGCTGTCTTCACTTCAAAGAAAGATGAGCAATCTGACATACAGGTTCCTTTCAAAAGGGTACATGAATTCCTTAAGTATCACTGACAGACAGAAATCTATCAATAAAAGGTTAAAATACAGTCTGTGATAGATTGAAACCAGGGTCCCAAGCTTCCCTTGCAGGAGCAAGAAGTACCACAAGTGCAGGAAGGAGCCTCAGTGAAGGCTCCCCAGATAGCTCTGCACCAGACAGGGGCTCTCTTCCTTTACTAGGGGGAGATGTTTGTAGGCCCAGGCAGCCCTGCTTATCCCTAGTGGAGCCATACTGCAGCTGTGCCCTGCTGACCTGTACCCTGACCCACAGACATACTTCAGACTTGCCTAGTCACCATGTGTTCAGCAGCTCGGCCTCAGCCTGAACCTGGTTCTGCCCCTCACTGAGGTCACTGCTGCCAGTCAGATGCCACTGCCCTGATCCACCAGGAGCTGCTGGCCCCTGCTGCCACCAAAGAGCATCTCAAAACCTGGAAGCTGTTTCTTCTTTTGCCTCATAATCAGCCTAAGGGTGTAAGAGAGACAGCCCAGCAAGGCATCCTGCAGTGTACTTCTAAAGTCACCTAGTCCAGGTGGAAGCCAGCATGGTTCCTCTGAGGCTGTATCACTCTCACACTGCTAAAGCCTGAGGACCAATGCACTGTAAGGGGAGTCAAAAGAAATGGCAAGCAAGGCAAGGATAACATCAAGTCAAAACACACATTAATGAGGAGAATGAATGGAACATTAACGTGGGTGCAGAATAATCTTAAAATATCTGCAGGGATATAGAAGCTATTATTTTGACTTCTGATATTATTTACTCCCTGACCTAAACCACCATTGCAGCAGAAATTACGCCCACAGGAAGTAAATAAATATAAAACTCTGGGCTCAACAAATATCGAGGCAAACTGAAGCAAGACCTAAGAGAAAACAAGGAAAAGGGGATAAACAAAATGGGCAAAAATGAGAAAGGTGTGTCTGATGTCCATACTTCTAAATCCAAAATGAATCACTAAATCTTGAACAACCACTATCATCACCTGACAACAAATCAAAGCACGTAGCTATTACTAACTACCTAGCTCTTTTAGAGGATCTTAAATATATTATTTCAGAGAAAAAGTCTTTGTGTTTCTCTCAGTGTTTCCCTATAGAACAAGTTTAAGGTATATGCCCATACAAACTCATCACCACATTAGGCTGATTTTCAGGTTAGACTAACATTCACAGGCTGTACCTAAAAAGGACTCCCAATACACAGTGCAGCCAAAAAAAAAAAAAAAAACCACAACTAAAATTGCACATTGCCTTCTATAGTGCTGAAACAAAGGTTACTTTAGAAGACATTCCAGTATAAAGAGATTAATGATTTAAAAATACAGTTTGATCTCAGCAATTATATGTGAGGTATACTTTGCATTTGTTAATTAGTCTGTAACTGCAATGATAATTAGGCACTTCATTATCCCAGTACAGCTTATGTTGAAGAAGGCTGGGTACCTTTCAGCATGCTCTCTGATCAAGACTGTGCTTGTTAGCAAGTTTTGAAAGCAACAACAGTAACACCAGAGATCTACCAAATGAATTTCCCTCCAAAGATCCAATTAAAAAAGGAAATGTAAATATGACTAATGCAGTCATTAACATTTGTGAAAACACAGATAATATATCAGTGAAATGCGCAGCTTCAACATGAGGATCTCTCTTCTATGAAACTGGATGTGCAAACTGGATGTGCAAGGCAGCAGTACCATTTACTGACGTATTCAACTGAAACAGAAGACACATGGCTCTTTCCAGAAAGTGAAAGCATTGCATTCTCATTCGCCTGCTTCCTGAGCATACATCCCACTACTCGCAAAAAGAAGGTTTACATTATTTTTTTAGAGTTATATTGTGGCATTTTACATAAGTGGCAAATCAGTTGACACAAACGCAGACAACAAATAGTTGTCTGACAAGGGTAAGCAAGAACTGTATCAATTCATCAGTTTACCTATAATTTTATTTTTTTTCTTAAATTAAGTCATGAAAATTGGGGGGGGGGGGGGGGGGGAATGCGTTCTGCTTCCCTATACCTCTCACTTTATTTACACATGGTGCCAAATTTTTCAAGGTGCTGGTAGATTTTCTGATAATTGACACAGGAAAAGGAAGATGACAGCAGCAATAACTTCCCAACTAAACGGAATACACCATGGCCTCCACAAACGAGTAGCTGTAAGACACAGAAAAGGAAAGCGTGTTACAGAAAACAAAGGACCGCTAAACTAGTTTTTAAACAACATGAACATAAAATTTGAGGGATTACAGTAATTTTAAAAGATGATTCTTTTACTACTTTAATACAATCCTCGACTTTAACATTAATACTAATTGCACTTGGCACAAAAATTATGGGCAACTCAGAAAAATTATAAGCAACTCCAAAGGCAAAGCTTGTCAGCTCTGATTAGCTGAATATGAATACACTAATACACTGAATATAGTCATTTCAGCAATTCCTTCTCCACCACTGATAAACAGAAGCCTACATAGTAACTTCTTTACCAATAATAATACCCACAGACTTTGGAGAAATTACAGACTATATTGGCAACAGAGAAAAACAAGAACAGCAGAGGTGGCTACCTAACACGTGCTCTACACCTGGCAAATCTATTAATACTTTAATTACCAAAATATGTCTTTATTCTTCTGTTTTTGTTCCCCCGCCCCACTACTATATAAAGTTTGGCAGTACTTTGGGGCAGACTTTCTGTGGCCTATGGTTTGAAGTAAAGATTTTTTTTGCATTAAATTTAGACAAGTTATGACATTTCCTAATAAATTTGACCATTAAAAAAATGCAATTATATTGAAAACAGTTTAATTCTAAACTATAGCAGTAATAAAGCCAAACCAAAAAAACTCCTTGAAGTTAGTTCCTGGATGACTCTAGAAAATTTACATAGCACAGTAAAGCTGCAACTTATCACCCGTAAGTTGAAGACTGTCTCTTAAGTCCAACAGAGTAAAGAAAGGAGCAATACAATAGAGGAGACAGAAACAGCAGTGACTGAATGCGAGAAAGAAAAGATTAATATATCCAGAAAGAAATTTGGAAAGAAGACTAAGTAAAAGAACTATAATGAATTTGGATCTTTGAGATCCATGAAGAGAACAAAGCACTGACACAGTGAGAAAAGAAATAATAAAAAGTTTAGGGCAAAGACAAGGTGCTAAGCTGAACTTGTGCATTTTTCAAAGGCAGCTGATAAGATACACTAAGACCTCAACCAAATAAATGTGCAGGTACAGAAAACCCAAGTACAATTTTTCTTTTCCTGAAAAAGGAACTCACCTTTAACAGTGACTCCTGGGGTTTTAAAATCAAAATTGCCACACAGACAACAATAAATCAGTATTCTCTTGCACAATTTATTTTTTTTTTTAAGTTCTCAAGTTTTAATTCTTAATTTTTAGGGATTAAAATAAGATATTCTTAACTTCCATCTGTATTTTTTCTCAGGAATTGTTTTTGCACAAGAATATAGATTCCTTAAAGAGGGAATATCAATATCTGTTTTTGCATTCACAATCCAAATGTGAATTTTGTTACAAATCCTAGAGTTCTTAAAATATTTTTGATTAAGGCTCTACTGAAACCAGAACAGGATTACAGAGTACTTCACAACTAATTTATTTGTTATTTAAATAGATCTACACTGAAATAGGTTTTGACACAAAACAAATAGGAAAATAGAATGTAATTTGAACAGCATTTCTGGCAAAGCATTTATTTACCGTTCACCCTGTTTTTGCAGGTGTGTATTGATATTATAAATTATTTTAACTGCTTTTGGACTGAAATAGCTGGATGAAGGGTGAAGATGTGAAATATGCTCCCTGAATAAACATAAATAAGACACATAACACGTCAGTTTTAATTCCAGCTGTGAAAACAAAGATGTTCAACATAACTGCTGAGACGCAAAGCTATAAAACAACATAGTGCATATGCTAGTGACAGGCAAGGAGAAGCTGTAGGGAAGAGGAGACGCTGCAAACAATTTTGGCCTTACTATACGTATGAAATCAAGTCTGTGATTGTGTATTTATTCTCTATAAAAAAAATACATTTTATGCTTCTCTTGGAAATTACGTTTATCTGCAGTATAGAACATCGTTCTAAGTTTCTTTTTGCATTTGAGCAGATCTGGCATATTTTCAAGCAAAAGAATCATTCTGTGGAGCAAAATATACAAAAGCAATAAAGCACATTTATCTTCCCATAGTGAAGAAGGCTGCAGGCTGCACTTTGCAAAACAAAGTGTTAGTTCAACAAAGATGACTGCTTGGCAATTATTCAGAGGAAAAAGATTACATTTATCCAGTAATTTAACTGCTTCTCTACATATTACTGGAACTTTCTTCACCTCAAACATTAGTCACAAGTGCAGAAGTTCATTTGCTTGATAAAGACCCTAAAGAGCAGGCTGCTGAAGGCAAGTCTGCCAAGATTCAGCACTGAGAAAGTGTCAGCGTGTATATATACATATATATACACATTATATATTTTATTACAGAAAAAAACAAGGAGCAATTAGAGCTCAGTATCAGCTCTAATATACGTTATTAATATCTAAACCTCCTTTACATATTTGAGGCCACACACAGCTTCTCCAAGAGGACAGAAAATAAGCTGTTGCCAAGTTAGAGCAGCCCAAACCAGCCTCTGCCAGCGCCCTGGGGAGATTGCCAACTTGGGCTCAGCTTCATAGGCCCATGCCGCAACCCACCTGCCTGCACACTCCCTTACACTCTCACAAAAGAAATGTTGTTGGTCAAATGTCACATAACATTTTTTTCCCTAGCTTGTTCTTCCATTAACTTAAGCAAACAAACACTATAAAAAAAAAAATCTCATTAAAACATCCTTTAGCATTTTATCATCTGCTTTGATACCTTCAACCGTCACCATAGCTTTTGCTAGGTAAAAGCCTCCCAATGGGGAAAACATTCATCAAAACAGGAAGCTATAATACTACCAAAAATTACTAAGCAGGATCTGTCATGGATTTTGACTTTATAGAAACATGCCCTGTGCAGGGTTTGTCACTGGCACTCCTAAGCAAGGTATTTCATCAAAATTTTGCAACATATGCTCAGACACTTTTGGTAGGGAAGGATGGGGCTAACTGCATTAAGCAAATAGACATGATAAAACCAAATCTAACAGATCGTGATGGACTTGAAACTACAAAGCTTTATCTTAACCTATTTTCTTGAAATGGTTAGGAAGCAAAGCTTTAGAAACCTTAGAAATCCATAGAAATCATGCAAATTGAGATTCTAACAAGAATAAGTGATGAAAAACGATGAAAACAACAGACTAGATAATTAAGAACATGAGCAGACTAGTTCCAAGTCATATCAAGAGTAAACTTCTGTTCTTGAGCTTGTTATACTATCCTGCTCCCTTCTGTTAACACATGAGCTGTGGAACTGCTCACCTCATTCATCTCCACCACCTACCACAGAACTAAGAGCACTCTGAGCCCTCCTGTTTCTCCTGGCATGTGTGACGGCAAACTTCTCAGGATGCTCGCTGTGCTTTGTGAAGAACCACCTGAGCTGAATGACATCACACAGCTGTTGTCACTGAAAAAAATACCTAAAAATCACAATGGACAAAGTAGCTCTTATGAGAACACTGTGAAAATTCCATGATCTGAGTGCAAATCAGATCATCATTACAATATATACTCCCAGACACAGCACATGAGAAAGTCTGCTGGCATCCTACCCAACACTTGCTTGGGATCCTTTCATCTCCAAGATGAAGTACGTCTCTGCAACTGCACTGAATACAGTCACATATGCATCAAATACTAGCACTTGTCATCTTCTATTTTCTAACAAAATCTTACTCGAGAATAAACTAGCCTTCGTTAAATGATAGTTTGTGTAATACCATAATACTGTTAAGGTAAGACAAACAGAAATAAAGCTAGTATTGAAATACATAGTTGTAGGCTGTTTAAGGCTGCAGGACTTTTGTCCTTTTCAAGAAGAGAGACTAGGTAATAAAACCAAGCAGATATTTTCCTTACCTGGTATCTATTTATTATTTTTGATTTTATGTATTTTTTGTTAAATATATTTAAGCATTAAAGTTATTAAAATAACAGATGCTTTCCATCTAACTATTATGATTTGACTGGGAAAAGGTTGCTTTAAGAGTGCTGTTTGCACTACAGAAGAAGTGAAAACAGCATTTGATATCTGTCTGTAAGAAACTTGAATGTGGAAGAGGAATTATGTTTGTTCTGTATTGAATATCTTACACACTTTTGTGAGCTAACTCAATACAACTAATTGCCTAGTAAGCATTTGAAGGCTAACATCTTTGAAGTGCGTGAGTTACTCTGATGATAAAGGAGATAGGTACAGTGAAGAATTCTCCATCAAACTCAACATCCAGGGTGTCTGAGCCGAAGCCCAGCATAATTAGCCACATTCCTTCCTATTTGCTTTGATCGATTATCAGTGAAATCCTACCTATAGTTTTCAACAAGAATCACTTTCTTTGAAGGATTAGTCAATCCATGAAGCACTGCAAACAGTTTAGTCTTAGCTTCACAAACACAACATGCTACGCATTGAGTTAACTTAGCTTATAAAATCATTCTTAACTGAGACAAGTAAAAAAAAAAAAAAACCTTGAGTACTCACTGTTAATTTCACATTACAGCAACAATGCGATGAAGCTGCATGTATTAAGATTCCCCTTATTTTTAATACAGAAGATGAAGTTTATTTAAAATAAATACTAACAAAGTCACAGCTTATATCTCAAACTGACCATCCACTTACTCCTCTCACTCTGAATATTCTTGTATTATGCGATGACTGCATGACTAGCATACTAACACCAAAGACTGACATATAAAAGCAGATCTCTGAAAGCTAAAACCAAGCAGACTTATTTTGGTTTTGGACAATAATTCTCTGCAGCTTCTAGAGATATCTGTCAAGATTTCTCACTTTCATTTCATCTTCCAAATAATAAGCAAAAAATGAGAACCGGTATCAAAATAACTTGCCAATCTCTTGATACTGAAAGGAAAATGAATTTTTTTGAAATGCAAATTTCAGCTGCAAAGGAGCTGCATGCTTTATCTACCAGACATCCCAGCACTTCAATATTTTACTTACTGCTTATTTTTTAGCCACTAAATATCAGCAATATTTATGTTTAATTGCTGTAACAAGTATTCTTATAAAGACTGTATTTTGTTCTAATAGAACAATGGCAGGAAAAAGATGGATACAGTCAAAAAGCCCTCCACGTTCATTTAGAAGTATGCTAACCCTTTCGAACTGCACTTCTCTTCCAGTAGTTTTTGTGCCTTCTTTCCAAACCAACATTATCAATCACCAGTCATAGCTAGGGCAGGAATTTTTAACAGACAAAGAAACATAATCAAAAGGACTTGCTATGTGTCATAATTTAGAACATAAAGCATGTTTTGGTACAAAATAAAAACTGAAGTTTTGAGATTAAAACACTCAAAGAAAAGACAGAAATTCAAATTCACTACCATTGGCACCAGCAAATAAGCTTTTACAAAATGGTGTTTGTTATAGCAAACCTGTTGCTAGTAGTTCCACAAATTACTGGTGTTTTATCATAGGAAAATCAGCTGTAATTATTTTTGAGAGAAAAGCTAAATAACAGTAGTATTAATTGTAAAGCTGGTTTTCAAAACTGAAAAACTATTTCATATTTATATTTTAGGGTTAAACTATGCGTTTACTTTACTACCTTTCACTGATATCGTAACATTTTCTTTATTTCCAACAGTGTGTTTAAAGCAATGCATCTTAATTAGAGAAGTATGTTTCCTTCGCATTACAGGAAAGTATATGCCCTTTATTCAGGACATACACTCCACTACAAAACTTCAGTCACAGCAGGGGCTAACTCAAACGCTCTCCAGCTCACGTTCTCTCCTGTTACTATCCATCAAAACCTACCTGGGAAGATAAGCAGCAGCAGAAACCCTCACTGTAAAAACAAAGGTTGAGAGGGTTGTTGAGGATTCAGATTTAGATCTTTTTGTTTTACTCGTTATCTACAACAGAAACAACCTGTAAGATGAAAACTTGCCTGGCAGCTTTGTTTTTAAGGAAATTTTGCCATTAAGCTTTGCTTTACAGGTGGTCAGAATCACAAAGTTGACTGTGAGAAAGTTTGAATAAAACCAAATATGCTTTTGGTAGACCATTTTAATTAAATTTGATAAAAACATGTGGAAGAAAAAATACTTCAACTACATCTCTCACTGCACTGTGTTTAAAAATTAATTATATGAATTCAAGAAGAGTTTGACAACACTGTTACATTCCTACTTATAATACAACATCAGAAAAAAAAACAGTAACACCACATACAAGGTATTATGGAACAGGAGGGACAGATTATAAAAAGAAATTGTTTTTGATTCAAAAAAATATCTATTTTAGTGGTCAAACTGCAAGAGTAGGACAATGTTAAACAGAACTGAAGAGATGCCAGGAAATATTTAAGTGAAGATAGTTTGATAAGACAAGGCACACATAACAGAGATCATAAGATTTTCTTCAGCTATTTCTTGTCTGACTAAGTATGTACTTGCTTCAGATTAATGTAATGGTGAATGGTGTTAAACATTTCCCCTTTCTTCCATTTATCTTGCTTTCCTGAGTTTTGCTGGCTGTTTTCTTGTATAAAATTTTACAGAGCTTCCTAGACTGAAGATGCCTCTTTCTTTCAGAGATCCTTTCATGAATAACATGGAATAACAACATAACAAGGAAATCTGAGTCCCTCTGCACAACAGTTTAAAATCAATCAAGCTATGCTGTTCTTTGAACTATATAGTCTGTTCTCATTTCCTTTTGGTTAAGTATATGACATACTATGATCAAATATGCTGGAATTGTTTTAAGAATGTATCTATAGGTTTCTGTGGAAGGAAATATAACTCCATGCCTTTGTGAAAGTTCTTCTTCGTCCAGAAATGCACCAGTCATTTGTCAGCTCTACAGAATTTGACTGCTTGGCTCTAGATGAATATTACACAGCTGAAATTACTCTTGTTGTACTACTTACAAGTGGAGGCTCCAAAAAAGAAACTTTGAGAATAAGACTACACATTTCATGGGGAAAAATACTTACAACAGAAACTTTCAGACTTGCATATCTAGTCCCAAATTAAAATACAACACATTTAGGTTCTGTGTTCCATTCACGCACGCACTCTCTTCAAAAAAGGGCTACAAATTATGACACCATGCTCACTCTTTGACTTATAATAAGCAAATACAATTTTTAAAAGCTTAAACACTCAGTTAAGGTCAGCACTGCATTGTGGTGTTAGAACAGAAGACTTCCACTAGCATAACTCCTACACGCATGCAGTTAGTACCAGGGATGTGCAGTTTAAAGTAATAACACTCAGCCCTCCGGGGCTTTCAGTGTTTGTATAGCCTACAGGCAACTAGATTTTTTGTTGACTTAAATAAAAAGCAAGCAGAAGAATTTGAAGTGCTGCTTGACAAACAGGCACATACACGTAAACTTTCGCATTTGTCTGACTGCTGTAGGGCAGATGTGTTTTACAGATATCTAGCTTCATCGCACTACCGTGTTATATTACTTCTGCTCCAAGTACAGTGGCACGACAGATTCTTCACCTTTCTCCAGCTTCACCTCAACTTTAAAAATAAAGGATATACTACCAGTTCTCAGTAGATCTGAAAGTTAGTAGCACCACATAGGAAATTTCTTTCCTATAAGCAGTATCATTCTTCCATGATTTTAACACCTTAGTCACTTCACTGATTTTAACAGAATAGTGTAGTAACTATTCAAACAAAGTAAAAGCATCTCTTCTTCGCATCTAGCTTTGTGCATTATTGGCAGATCCCCTTACAGGCATTTAACTTCCATTTTTAGAAGAGCTTATGGACTCATTCAAACTAACAGAAAAAGAAGTTCACATGAAGTGAGGTAAACATGTCAAGGAATTTCTCAAAGCTAGCAAGAGATGCCAAATCATTTAGGTTGTGTTCTATGTAAAGATAAATAAAACATTTTAGTCTCCTGAAAACATGGAAGACTCATAACTGTAATTTAAAAATCCACCATCACCAGAAGGCATTGATTATCACTCATCTTCCTCAAAGTCAAAAATTTTGTGTATTTATGTAACAACTTTTCAATGTTATTGGCATTATTTAAAATCAGAGTGTTCAAAAACACAAGCAATCAGTTGTCATGGCTTATTTAAGTAAAGCACTATGATATACACGACCTGCTAGAGGGATACAGGACCCAAAGCAATGTTTTATGTGAATTTGTACCAGCGCAGAGCCACTAAGGTCAGATTAGTATGGGTATCATATTGAATGGATTACCTCTTGGTATAAACTTAGTAGAATCAAAATATGCCAGTCACGCAAAAGGACAAAATAAAAATGGTAGCAGCAAGTCAGAGGAAGTTTGTTTTAAATTTCCAATAGGCAGAAAGAAAAAAAAAAAAGACAAAGATCTTAAAGTCAGAGCTGGATCAAAATTGTTGTATCTATGGGGGAAAAGAAAAAGTGACAAGGCAGAAGAAAAAACTCTGAAAACAACAGTATCTGATCTACAAAAACAAGCTGGTAGACTAAAAAAAAAAAAAAAAAAAAAAGCAAAGGCAGCCCTACAGGGAAAACACTTCTAGAGAGGATTTTTATTTATTAGCTACACATTTCATTTAGGCTACACATGACTGAAGCGACAGCAGAAAAATTTTACGTAGTAAAGTCTGAAGATAGTCAAGGAAGACATAATAGATAGCATGTTCCAGAGACTGACCAAGCAGTAAGATAACAGCAGAAAATAGTTTTTTCTTCTAAAAACTGGATGGCATCCCAGATAAATTCAGCCAAGAAGCATATTTAAGTAGTAGATGTTCCTTCCTATGCAAAAGGACAGCAAGGCTACACTTCTGGTCAGTCATAAAAAAAAGGCACATCCGTTCAATACTGTCCTTCTGCAAATGTGGAACATTTACAAAGATAAGGAATTAAAGATGTAATTTAAAATAAACTGAATAGTCATCACCATCTTCTCACATATTGCTTTGGCCAGTTGTTTTAGATTTTACGAAGAGGGCTTTTCTTCCTCTCTCAGAGTAAATTCTTTGACCATCTCTGAGTTATTTAAAACTCCCACTGAAACTCTTAATTCCACTTTGGATATTTGGTAGTACCAGTTTTGAGAATAAGGAATAGATGTCAACTCTCGATTAAAAGCTCTCGTACCTTAAAATTCTTTCATCTGTTATGTCTTCTTCTGATAGCTTAACTCATTAGCACATAATCTCAGTTAATGAATTCAGGTTTTCGTGTTCTTTAACATTTTCAAAAATCATTTGTGATAGCACTAAGAACCATAAGCTACACCATACAAATTTCCCCATCTCTTTCTTATGATACACCAAGATGGAATCAACCAGCTGAAAACCAAATTCTGTGTGATTGAATAGACTTACTAGAAAAAAACAGTTCTGAAGTACTTGGAGCTATTCACATGTTACAAGATGAATTTTCTAGATAGTTGGTCAATAAGAAATGTGATAGCAGGATGTCAGAAAAGTCAAATTACAGTGTTTGACATCTCCTGACACACTACAAAAACTCAGTATAAAGCAGAGTAGACAAAGTCTACAGAACTGGACGTCAATTTTGATCAAGAGACCTGCATTTAGGATAGTTGAGTCTCTCACTGAACTTTCTCTCACAAATTTTCCATCTGCTCCGAAAGGTTAAATCTATATATCAGTGAAGTATCCTAAGATGTGTTCTTCATTCTTCTAGTAAATCTGTTCCTCCTATAAGCAGTTCATAAACATTTAGTGAGGCAGTAAGAAATCTTACTATTGCAAAATGTTACAAGACAATGCCATAGTCTACATTGAACTGACTGTAAGTGGAATGTGGGTCTCAACGGCTGCTTATTAAGCAATAGCCATTCATTAGTACTCGATGCCACTATGCAAGAATAGCTATTGCGCCTGCGTGTGCAACCGAATGAACCCGGAAGCTCCAAAAGTTGGGAAAGTACCCGTTCAGTCAAAGAACCGACCAGAAGGAGGGCAGGCAGCCCATGACAAAGAGCCTCGTGCACGGTGCGTGACCAAGACTGTGATTGGACGCAGAGCCTCGTGCACAGCGTGTGACTGAGGCTGTGATTGGACAGAAGTTACGAAACCAGCACGTGTTGCGGATGCGGTTGGGTGTACGGGTATAATACCGGGAGCATCCCGGGGAATAAACGAGATCTCCTTCCACCGCATCGGTGACTGAGAGACTCTGTCCGAGCGAGCACGGACAGCTTTGGGTCGGGAGGATGGACAGCCGCGGGAGGCGATAGCAACAGTGGAACCTTCTAAAAAGGCACAGGCACTATTAAAATTTTTCTCTACCTTCTAATAACACAGAAATAAAGATACAATAGTCTTCTACCTCCAGAAAAGGTTCATACATGAACTTCCATAGAAATCAAAACACCTGACATAATGAATGACAGAAAACAACAAAAGTATATAACTACTAACTTCTGAAATCTAGAGTTCAAGGCTGAGTATAGTATTAAAAGCTTATTAATGTTTTTGCTCAATTTATGATACTCAAAAAATGGAAACGCAGCTTGAAAATATTAGATGAAGATATTTTAGAAATTTTAGAAAACAGCAATGTGAGAACAATCCCATATTGTAGCCACAATACATAGGTCTCACACTGTATTACCAACACTTCTCCTAATGAGTAATTGCCAGAGCAATTCAGTCACCGGTTACCTAGACAAATTCCAGTTTACAGCATAACTAAAAGGTGCACGTGATTATCAGAAAGAATAATGGGTTTTACTCAGACCTGAGCAATGGCTGTCTCTGGAGCTCTGTAATCCCATCCCTGGACAAGCACCAGGCTGTAGTTAACAATTCCAGTGGTGGTGTCCAGTGTGACAGGGTTATGGTCCACCAGTGCGCCAGGGCACGGTGTATAATGAGCACCAGAAGGCAAAAAGTATTTTTTTTAAATCTGCGTCTCACCACAGGGAGCCTATGTTAAGAAGGTGGCTTGCATGCCCCTATGTGAAAAAAATAGTTTTTCATAGGAATAACCTCTGAACAAAGCCCTACATCAAGCACACAATACACTCTATAAACTGCTTTATTTTGGCCACTGCAACACATTTATTTTCTGATAGTACATTCTGCTTTAAACAGATTTTTTTTAACCTCAAATATTTAAATGTACTCACAGTGCTATGTAAATACCCATGGCCTACAATTTGTAGGACAATTCATAGGATTTTTTTCTTACATTTTTCTCAAGATTTTTGCTCCTTTTTTTTGTAAAATTAGTCATGACAGCCTTGCTGCTTCTCTGAACACTGTAAAATACACTAGAGAAATTAGAAAAGTGAGCTCCACTTATGTCAAAGAAGTATGGCATGTAGTTACTGAGCACTTACTAGGCACCGTGAAAGTGCTGCATGAACAGCTGTCCCTCAGATCTACAGAACAGATATAGCATACAAGCACAGTTATACAAGGCTCTGCACACCTCATGTCTTTCCTGCAGTTACCACATCTATTCCCTGATGCCCATGATCCAGGGATTGTGTATGACAGAGCTGTCTTTTCATCACATTCTTTGTAACAAAAACAGACTTAGTATTATAGCTATCTTATTCTGATCTGCCAAACCCTAAGCCAAGCTTTGTATGCCCACCAAGTTACACAAGTCCTTGAAGACCACTGTGTGCTGACTTATGCAACTACATCTCTAAATTTAAACCTTCCAACTTATTCCTAGCAATGCATTTCAGACTTCAAAACGCTCTTGTTCATTGTCTGATAACTACTGTGATCTTTCACATTAAAAAGGCAACAGCTATTATTTTCTCATGACTGTTTGAATTGAAAGCAATACAACATGCTAACACAGAATTGCTAGCAATCATTCAATATACGACCCTACAGCATTCTAATGATCCATCATTCAAAATCAATCCAAGAGATGTGCCTGCTTTTAAATGAGGTGCAAAAGCCATATATATATATGAGCTGCATTAAAGTTGTAAGTAAACAGCTAAAAGCGCAGAGTTCTACAAAGTTATTTTTGTTTAGGTTTACCCCCCCCCATACTTTTTATGAACTTAACCCCAATTACAAACACTTCACCTTCAAAAATCACAACCTGTTGAACAGACCTTAGATTAAAACTCAGCCACAAAACACCATCTTTGCAAATAAACTTTAGAGGTATTCCACATATTACTGAACTTCTTACCAGCCCATTATGCTGGGCACGATAGATATTATTCCCTTTCTATTGCAAGAAGAATGGAATTGAGGAAGTAAGAATCTACCCAGCTCAAAGCACTGGAGCATGGTTAAATAAAGAAATTTAGAGATTCCTACTCTAAAGTAACTGGGGACAGAGAACATACAAAGAATAAATCTGAATCACTGTACATACTCAGTAATCTTTCCCTTAAGTATGAATGCTGACCAAGGATTACAGTCTAGGCAGTGCTGAAAATAAGAGGTTAACACTGACTGTAAGGGGTTTTGGTGGAAGAATATTAGATGTTCACTCAGCCCAACCACATCAGGCAGAGGTATGACTTAGCTCGTTTCAAACCAGCATAATTGCTCTGACATGCAAGCCAATCTTCCAACACATACCCACCCTTTTAAAATATGTTAGCACTAAATTCCTCTGACAATACTATAGTCCTATTATTCTTTTAAAAAGATGCTACATTTATATCACCTTTCCTTGTTTTTCAGGAATGGATAAAACTCAACATGTTATGCTGGCCAACACTCAAATGGCCTGACAATCCATTATCGCACTTTTCTGCCTGGTGGTATTTTTAGTTGGCAACACATCATGTACACCTGGAAAAGATATTCAGTTTAAGTCAGCACTCCTGACCAACAAAATTCTTCCCTTTAAATCTGTGTTCCAGATTGTGACTAGTGAAAACACTTATTTACAATACTTCATAATACCAGTATTTTTCAGCAATATATTCTCATGTCAGAAATACTGAAGATGTGCAACCTGAACTCATCAAACAGAATCCATCAATAAAACACCTTTGTTAGAAATCCAATTTATTTCATGCATCAGCTGAATACTGATGGAAAAACAGTTCACCTGTCTGATAAGCCATTTATTTCATTGTACATAAGAAAACAGAGTAACACTTTAATTCTAACCAAAAACTATCTATTCGTTCACTTAGATACTGAACTGTCTACTGAAGATTCCCACCAGTTCTGCTTCCTCTGTGAGTCTACGAATATATATGCCATCATAACTAAGTAAGCAGCAAGATACAGAATAGTTGTTGAAGTATGTTCCACATGTTTTTATAGATCTTATTCTGGTGAGAATTGCTCTGTTTTCAGCACAAAATAGCACCCTATATTAAGAAAACAGGCTTTAGTAAAACTTACAAGTTATTGAGTAGGACCCAATTTCTATCAACTTCATGTTGTTGTTAACATGAATGTATCAAAGAACTTATCTTTAATTCAAAAATTATTAGCAAAGACTTATTCCACCTGAGTCAAGTTTCTCCTTATCAGTGAGACCATAGCAGAGGTAGGGGCACAAGACACGAGGGATCACTCCCCTGACCTAGCACTTCAGTATCTTATCCTGGACTCATTCAAATGCTTTTAGAAATCTGTATTTCCTGTCAGTGTAAATGGGAAACTGAGTTTCCATGGAGTCACTGTTTGTCTAATTCTGCTGAAATGCTTTTAATCGCATTGTTTAAGTTCTACAGAATCCAAGTTCACCTCCACTGGAGGACTGAAGCTGAAAGAAGCTCCTCAGCTCCTCTAACACTTGAACCCTGACCAAAGCATTTCAATGACAGCATTACAGAAACAAAAAACTGAAAGCCACCTGTTACTTTCAGGAAAACCTATGATGAGGTAAGCAACGCTCCAGGGCTTATCACCTGGGAAACAGTAGGGCAGTGAGTTTCTGCTTAGGTAAACACAGTTGGATATGTTTATCAGGCTCATCCAAAGCTGGGCCTTTAGCAGCTAGAAGAGCACTCCTGTATTTTTACTTCACCTTGTCAAGTGGCACCTTGAAATACATTGAATAATGGTATTCTACTCGTCTACCTCAGGGCAGCATCCACAAAATAATCATTTTCAATAACAGGAAAAGCTCAGCAGCACACTGCAATGACGCTAAATTTTGAGACAGTGGTTAGGATGACTGTGGAATATGCATCTGAATTAAGATGTAAATAAATACCAAGGATTTTGCTCCAACGTGATTATTTTGACTAAGTCAGATCCACTTAACAGATCTCATTTTACAATATCAAAAAGCTGCAAAGATTTTCAGTAATTCCCTAAGTCAGCATTTTGATACTAATTATTTCTCTTATTTGTAAATTTAACTTATTTTTCCAGTAATGTTTGTATATTAATTGAACCTTAAAAACTCTGAAATAGTATCGAAGACTCAGGAAAAATGTTCTCTTCAGGTAAGCTCTGTATCACACATTAGCTGTGTGTCATCTTGTCTCTGTATATCCAATGTTTCACCTGATTACAGGAAGTCATTGTAATTTCCCTTCCTTTTTAACTGTCAAACCACTGTATGAGAAAATTCCATAGCTTTAATCAACTTTACTGACCAATTTATCATTGCTTTATATTGCAGTAACATATAAATGCACCTATTATGCAAGACCGTGAGCTACCAGTACAAGTTTTCTGAGCCCAAATACAGTCCCTTGGGACCAACAAATTGGAATAATAGATTGAAACTGCGAAGTGAAATTTTATATTAGGATCAGTATAGTACTTACCATGTAGGAATGTTAGGAAGGTCATACACACACATATACACACACACACATATAAATAAGTGTACATCCTAATGAGGCAAGTTCATTGAAGCAATTCAGAAACGCATCATCTGTTAAAGATGGTAGGCAGTTATGAATATTGCTACCTGCAGTTGCTTGGGTTCCCCTCATTGTGCAAGCTGCTGTTCAAGCATTCCTTCCTTTTATCAGCTAATGAGCATCTAGTCTTTATGATATCCATATTAACGAAGGACAGATATATACAAACACACACATAAAAACTACATTACTTTTCCTGATGGTGTAGTAAAACCAGGGTAATTAATATAGATTATTCATCTTTCTCAAACTAGAGCTTCCTCTTCCAAAAAAAAAATGTTGCTTATTCCATTATAGCTAAGAAAGTTTTCCTTTCATCACTGAAGAAACCATGCAAAAAGCATACTGTAGCTACAATCTTTGTTACAAACATACTAATTCTACACCTTGATTCCATGATATTTCAAGCAGATCAGCAATGAACTCGATAGCTCTTTGGTTCTACATTAAAATAATTGGTAGCAACAAGACAGATAATCTCTGAATTTTGCAAGACGTAGCAGTAGTGAAGCTATATACCAGTTAACATACATGGTCACATCTGCAGACATACAAGTTTCATTTCTTCAAAAAGCATTGCTCTTGGCCTGATGATCCCTACCTTCTCATATTCAGCTGCAATAGAAGAGCTTTCCCAGTTAATTTTTCTTCCTACAGCAGTTCCACTAGGATGAAAAGGTCACCTCTCCTAAACATAACCCAAGTGATGAGATTTGCACAAAGGACTTCGGGATTCTCACCTCTTTCCCCTCATTCAGGCACTGGGAATGCTGGGCACCTGCATGGATAAATTTAGGGGAGATTTATACTAGATATAAACAAAAAAAATTGCTTGGTTGGTTTTGTTTGTTTGTTTGTTTTATGATAAGTGTAGTGAAGCATTGGAAAAGGTTGCCCAGAATGGTGGTGGAAGCCCTGTCCCTGGAGACATTCAAGGTCAGGCTGGACAGGAGTCTGTACAACCTGACTGAGCTGCAGATATCCACAGTCACTGCAGGGAAGTTGGACTAGGTGACCTTTAAGGGTTCCTTCCAACTCAAATGATCCTATGACTGTACATGCTCCAACAGCAGCTGACAGTACTGAGACCATGGTCTCCAATAAATGTTTTACTGAACCTTGTAACTTCATGAATTTGTATTTTCCCTTTCCAAGGGGCAATTATCCAAGCGCAGAGAACAATAACTACCTTTAAAGTTCACATGGCAATAGATGTAGAAAATGTATTTATTTTGAGAATGCTTTCTTGCATGTTTTTAAATACTTTTATTCCAAATATTAATTCTTTTATTTCAAACCATTTGTTTTTCTTATTTAGACTAAATTCCCCATCTTCTTTGGAACACACTTTTCTAAATTCATAGGGCTTGCCTGTGGGCTACAAATCAGCAAGAGACAAAAATTTCTTTTGCCTTACTCTCAGAAATTTACTGCTTCTTCTCCAGGAAATCTTGAAACGCTGCATGATAAATGGTTCATGACTTAATGGCATTTTAACATACCACAAGAGTTCAAGCTGAAGGGTTGAAGCATTGCTGAGCCAGACCATGGTTGCATTAAAGATTTAGCAATTCAAAGCTGTAAACCATACTTTATTCATTTCTCAGTCATAAGTTAAGTATCAATGCCTGAGCTCTGGAGCAAAACACTAAAGCTAATAATTTTCATTTTATAGTCTGAGCTGTTCATCTGTTGCTTACATGTAAAATTGCAATCAAACGCATTTCAGAAAGTTCAAAGAAATGGAATAAAATAGTGCTGAGTATTCTGCGTTTCAAGATGAGTTTCAAAAATCAGCATATTTTCTGGTGAAGCTGAAATCTTTCCTGCCTCTCACAAGGAGTGCATTTGGCTTTGCTTCAAGACCAATCATTCATTCTCCATTTGAGCAAGCCACAAATACAGAAACATTTAATAAGGATGAACACTCGTGGCACTGTAATCCTGCTACCTAGCTACAAAATACACAGGTCATAACAGAAAACATACAAATGGTTTGGGGGCCATGCCCACATCTTGTAATTCTCCTCTAGTTATGAGCAGTTTTTAAAAAACAGAACAAAAAACTAAGTGTCTAGGCTAACCCACCTCCTGTACCACTTAGCTGTCTCCTCAGCGTTAACGCAGACACTATTCCAAAATTAGTGATAAGCAAGACAAACCTACCAATACTCCAAACAGCAAAGGTAATTTTTTTGAGGAGGTTAAACTGCAAAGAATTTGTTTGTTAGGGCAGTAGAATAGAAATGTTGAGCTTTATAAACAAACCAGTGTTTATTTAGCACCATCACTGTTCTCCTAAATTATCTATAGAAAATTAAACTCTAATTGTGAAAGTCCTCCTAGTTTCCTGCCTTTTTGGATACTTTAGCAAAGCATTCATATAAATCACACATTTTTCACTTATTTCACTGTTACAGTCAAAAAAAAAAAAAAAAAAAAAAAACCATTCACAATTAACTACCTCTATCCAGAAAGGCTATGAGCATAGAGACAAAAAGAAAGTAGCCTGATCCTCTGATACTCCTCCATGAAGGAGTCTAACAGTTTCTTACTCTGCTTTAGCAGCCACCTGGACAGCAGGAGAATGGCAGTACTGAAGCACAAGGCTACAAAGGCTGTGCCCACAAGGAGCAACAAGCAGCTGGGGCAGCTGTGTGGGTCAGAGCCGCAGTCGTACTGTAACCCTGAGAACATCTTGCAGTGAAAAATTCAGGCCTGAAACAGCAGGGTAAAAGGGCACTTACAAATTTGGTTCTGCCCAGAGGCAAGAACGATGGGACAGAAATGAGAGAAAACCAGGCCTGAATACTAATGCAACTGTGGTAATGGAATATGCCCAGACAGGAGTGCCGCTAAAAATAGCTGTTATCTTCTGAAAGATGAGTTCAGATTTTTTTTTTTTTTTTTTTTTTTTTGTCAAAAAGATTCACTGGTGTCTTAACAAAAATACTATAAGCTCTGAGGAATCAAGAATCAAAAAGATCAACATAGACCTTGGCTTCCGCCCCCCCCCCCCCCCACTGGTCTCTAATTCTTTCATTTATGGTGTAACTGCAAGGAAAAAAAAAACACCAAAAGAAATAATAAAACATTATAAAAGTCAAGGGACCCTTAGTAGCAGCTCGTTTTGCATTATCTTTATCATAACACGCTGGGAAAGCAGACCATTAATACTCTGCAAATAGGATGGGGTGCTGTTTTATTACAGGATGCTGTTCTAATTGTCCTTGCTGCCAGAGTGATCATTCATACTGAAGAGCACTTAGCCCATGACTAAATAAGAGGCAGTTGCTCTACCAAGAGCTGTGAAAGGTTTCCTTAATGTGTTTCTTTTAAACAAAGTACTTGGAGGAGCTAATGTGAAGCAGATGTTTCCAAATTACCTCAGAGAACAGAAGACAACCTATTTCATCATCACGTAGAGTAAGATATTACCCAAGGCAAATGCTGGTAATAAAATTTTCCCACAGGATTCCTGTTGCTATTAGGGATATTATCTTACCCTAAATATAAACGAAGTACGCAAATTTGCTAGAAGGCAATAGCAAAGGCAGAAAAGCACTTTGTTAAAACCGATAGGCTTCCTACATAGTTTGCAAGATGCAATGGCTTCCATAACTTCTTGAACAACTCCCTTAAGTCCAACAATTCCCAAAATGAAAAATAATGTTATTATTTTATTTCCCAAGAGACATGGTCTGGTGTGATCTTAGTCATTCCAAGGTCTTGTAAACACCACATCTTATTCCACGTATTCTTCAAGTCTCTTAACTTTCCTGTGCTATGATTAAATCCAGTACATTATTTAGTCCAAATAACTAAGCTATTTGTGAGGTTGAATTCTGTGCAGAAATCCAGTAAGAATTTCAGGTCTGGACAGGTTGATGAGAAGGACAAGACTATGGGAATTCAAAGCCAGCATTTCCATATGAGCACTTCTCCTAAGGACCCAACTTCTTTGTCATAAGATGGCAGCTCCAGATATGAGCACTTCCAAACCAGCCAGTTTCTCCGTAACAACTCAAAGAAATCCATTTGAAAAATTCTCTGTAGGAGAAACTGATCCTCCCTTCCTAGCTGTAGTGCAGACAGAATTCAAACCCAGATGGAGCTGCCTGTGCACTCACAGAGGTGGGCAGCAGGCACGCCTCCACTCACAGCAAGGTGACATCGCAGCCACATCACATGCTGCTCAGGCACCAGGGTGCTGCTCAGGATAAGCCCTAGCCAAGCTGGGGAGACGATTACCTCATGCTTCTTTCCATTTATGTTGAGCACATCTGATGCAGCAGGCAACCAGACCTGCTTCAAAAAGGAACAAGGCACAGCAATGAATGAATATATGGTCTACATAAATCATCCTTTATAGTTTTTATTTCATACTCAATAATCTCTAAACAGTCAACAGTAACTTGCAATGTCACAGAGGATCTATGAAACTTTTCCTCAAGGGTAATGCTTCTCATGAGCCTGTGACTGTATGCTTGTTGTGAGTCCAACATCAGGATGCAGATTTGGGCTGGACAGCTCTACTGTATGCTCATTGGAAGCAGAAAGTGCCATTTACTTAGAATGTTTAGAAAAGCATACAGTGAGCAGCAAGGCTACAAGTGAACCACAGAGTATAATATCCACCAATATAAAACTGCATTTGTAAAGGACACATATACCGAGTACTGATGTTTCCTGGGCATCAGAACAAGACCTGCTTGGGCACTCAGCTCATTAGTTTGCTTTTCCAGTTACTTGCAAATACAATTTGAGTGGATTCTGATCCTTAAAGCCATGAAAGTCAGCAGAAGCATTTCAAGTCCATAAAAAAGATTTCCTGAGGGATTTAAAACATACAAAAACTTAATACAAGAACTAAATCAGAAAACCATTGCTCCCTTTTCTAAATGACTTCAGAAATATTTATTATTAATATGGCTTAAATACTTCAGTGTTCTCTGTCCGTAAAACATGAAAAAATATCAGTCATTATGTGGTAAAGAGAGCATGCAAGAAAAATACACTATTGTCAGGTAACTATTTATGATGCAGTGTTCTATTCCACAATTTCTAGGATATTAATGCAACATAGAAGAATGATTGCTGCTGTATCACTACAGGAAAGTTTATATGAATATCACAGATCTGTTTTTATGCTTCCTGGCTTGTTTAAAACCAACAAATCCAGTTTTTTCTTTTAGACACTTTTCCAGCTGAAAATATGAAAAACAAAGTGACATTTCCATTCTGAGATTAATGGCTACATACTTTTTGAACAAGCATTTCTGAATTTTAATCTGAGTATTTCAAAGCATTATTTATATGTGCCCAGCCACTCACTCCTGTCCTAAAGCAAAGGAAAGCCATAACATCAGGAAGTTATTCTGCACATCTAATGAAGAGGTATTTCCATATTAAAAATCTACAACTGGATTGTACCCCATTTACTACAATTGGAATAGAACACGTGGTTTCAAGGGAATATTCAAATTATAGCAGGAAATTAACAAACAAGCTTGCATTAGAACTAAGTAAGATAAAAACTTTCTATGAACAATGACAGGTGTTTATTATGACAATCTGCAATCTCATTGCTCTTGCGTACATGGATGCAACTGAAAATCCAACAGGAATCTATGGGAAGCACTAACTGATGGGAAAAAATTGTTTAAACTTTATAAACATCTACTTATTGCACAGCTTATGAAATACCTGCATTTACTGTGTTCTCCCAGGCCTCTTTTGAAACTCTACGAGCCTTTGAAATAGAACTAATAGAAACAATGATTTCTACGTAAGGCTTAAAAGGTATCAGGGTACAGACACAAACATGTACTACTTCTTCATTCTGAGGTCCCAACAAAAACAATTCTCTCCACAGAATCAAGGAATCAAGCACATCTTTTAATCCAAACAAAGTCACTTGATGATTTTAGTAATGATTATTAGAGGATGTAAGTTTTTATGTCTTTATTTTGCCTGAATAAAGCTGAATATGAAACTTCCACAGTCAAGTGAAACAGCAGACTCTTTCGTAGATAAGGTTGAACAAAACTTTTACTTTAGAACTTGATTCTTCAAAATACACCAAAAGAAGCAAATGCATTGATATTGCCTTTGGAACTGCTGTTCTACCACAGAAACAAATACTTAAGTAAAAGAGCACTTATTACACAATATGGGCTGTCTAATTTGGAATTGATGCTATGGCACATTCATTCTGACACTGCTACTCATTTGACAAAGGTGAATTCCTAGCAGGAAAATCATAATTTTTACATGGCTTTCTGGCCCTGCGTGGTTGAAATTACACAGCCTTGCAACCACTGACTCATTAAAAAAAATAACAAGAGGTCACAAGCTGTTCTTTCACTGCTGGTTTCTACTAGCTTCAGTACACATTTTGCATGCGCAGTTACTAAAGCAGAGACAATTGAACAGTGTGTCATTCCTCTAACATCCACTTCTGACGTCGCAGGCCAAACTAACAAAACAGGAGGCACTGCTTTCAGAGCAGCCCTTGTACAAAGTTTGCAGAAGACATTCATCCTTCTAATTCACACATTAAATAAAATATGAAAAACACAAAAAGAACACAAACTACCAAACCCATCTTGTCATAAACTTATCTCTAATTTTATCACTGAAAAATTTGTTTTTCTCCAGCAAAGATCTGGATGATGGTAAAGTATGAGGGCAACTAGTGATGCATCTTTCTTAATCACTATCGCTATCCTCATGTAGTAATGGTTAGGTGCACTGCTTTGTTCAGTATTATTCTTGTTGTATCATTTCCCTTCTCACTGCTTTAAACCTAAATGAAGATAAGCACACTTGGTTAACTTGGTGTCTGTGATCTTTGTGCTGGCAAAACACTGCGCTCATGTCAAAACACAGAAGGGCAGAGGGTCTTGGTGGACAGAGCTCACTGCCATCGGTGCCCGTGCTGTTAGCAGCACTCCGCTCCTCAGACTGTCAAGTGCTGACACCAAGGTCTTACCAGACATCTGCCTAAATTAAGATATCCAAATTCATGCTGATTAATTACTTTTTTCTGTGAATAAACAGGAGGATCATGAGTTAATTAAGGTACATATTCCATTAATGTAACTGGTGTCAGGTGCAATACATAACAGAATCAAAGAGAGAGAAAAGTTTCTCTGCTTCAGGACACATACAGTGACACGTACAGTGCTTCACGGTGCAACACAGACAGTGGTTTTATCTGTCAGTCAGCAAAACACTGCAGACGATTTATGTACACTCCTGCAAACCATAATATTAAGCAGTGGATAGCCTAAACTGACCCTAATCCAGATTCAAAACTTCTCTTCAAATGAATTTGGCTCAATATTACAAGCAGAATCAAACAGACATCACAATTCCTGCTCAGTGTCTCTAAAGGTTCTTTTTCAATACAAATAACTTGAAAACATCAACTAGTAACTTCAAAGTATTAGCTCTGAGGGATTAATAAAGCAGTGACAACAGAGCAAAGTTTATGAATACTCAGGGCCTGAACCACAAGGAAAAGTTACTTTCAGTCTATTTGAGGTCTTCAGTGTACCCTGAGCAAGCTCCTGCTACTATCCACATGTTAGGCAGCTGACTAGGTGGCTGGGGCAACATCTGCAACCAGGACAGCCTCTGATGTCACACTGCTCCCTTCAGCCGGGCAGGAGCCACTCGCAGTGTCCCTCTCACCAACTGCTCAGGTTCCCTCCCACACCATCTCCTAAGCTCACTCTGTCCTACTATACATTGAATATTAGGAAACATTTCTTCTCAGAAAAAGTAGCAATGCATTGCATTAGGCTGTTCAGGGAGGTGGTGGACTGACTTTCCCTGGAGGTGTTCAAGAACCACAGAGATGTGGCACTGAGGGATGCAGTCAGTGGACACAGTGGGATTGGCTGGGGTTTGACTAGACGTTAGAGGTCTTTTCCAACCTTAATGATTCTGTGATCCCATGTTTCTATTATGACACTCTTCAGTGTAGAACTATCAGGCTGATTCAACCCATTTAATTCTAAACAGTAAAAATGGAGGTTTTTCCTTCTTAATACTAGCATTAAATCTAAAGTGTTTCTCCAGAAAGTTCACCATTTGGAAAATACTTTCAGAAACTTTCATAAGGCATACCAGAAAATGACAGAAATATAATATGAACTGAATACTCAGGGAGCCACACCACAATTCTCATGTAAACAAATAATACCAGTTTTTAAAAGCTGGTCTGCTTTTTTTGCACAAAACATAGGGGTGGAAGTTGACAGAAAGGAGACCTATGAAGATCAGAGCAAGGAAGTTAGCTTGCTATACAGAAGTTGAATTTTAAGACCTGGAGTATACAAAACTTTCACACAAGTTTCAGAAGAGATCATTGTACATTATCTCAAGGCCATCAAGTTAGATTACAGGAACACAGGTCATCGTTTCTGCAGACCTGATGCTTCAAAACAAGAGATACCACCACTATGACTACTGTCAAAAAAAAAACAAAAACTTAAAGAAGCACTCACACAATATTAACAGAAAGAAAATGCGATTCATCACTATAAAAAGGCACAAATAAAATCTTCATCCTGGAATACTGTAAATGTCACATTCCCACAGTCACTATGGCTTGCAGAACAGAACAATGTTTTGACCACAGTTGTGTGCTTTTCATCTAGTATAGAGGTCATCATTGTTAATGTTTTGCATGGTCTTTCTTGGCTGTAGTTGAAGATCATGTTTTGTGAAAATATTTACAAGTTATCAGGCAGCTAATCTAGCTTTTTCTAGGTCTCATTTAAGCCCTGATAAAAATGTTTTTCTATATCTGTTTTAGTCAGGTGCAGATTGCTAAATCCAAAATATATTAAAAAAGTATTTCCAAATTAGAAGTTTGCAAACAGAATGGGAATCTTACAGATATTTTCAGAGAAACAAAACAGTCCAATTGAATAACAGGGATTTTCTATCCTGAAATTTATGAACAATGTTTTGAGGCTTTAAGATCTGCTAAACTTTCCCACCTTTGCCTCATACTTCTGCTCATGAAATGATTTAAAGCTGTTGCCAGAGAGTTGCTATGTATTTTAACTCTCTTCATATCTTCTGGCCTCATTATAGTCACTCATGGTAAAAATAGCTTATATCATTATTTTCTACCTATTAAACAAGAAATTAAGGAATATTACAGTATCATTATCTATTCTGCAGCTCACAGCACATTTTAAACTGCCTTCATGAAAACCAATCATTATCAATACGAAGATACTTCAAAGCATTAAGTAATATCGCTGCTTTTCCACAGTTAATCAGCTGCAAAGAATTTGCTGTTCTTATAGTTACACACAGCCTGCTTTGTGTCAATACTATATATTAAGTCTTTAAAAATGGATACTATATTTAAAGCCAATTCTAGTCAGTCTGTTGCTCCTACTGATCTTAGCATCTTCCAAATGATTGGTCGTACGCCAACATTCTGTTTGAGCAGATAAATACTTTCTATAGAACATTAATTGTGACTTCTCGTTATAGAGCTGAAAGACGCGAAGGACTTTTATTGCATCCTTTAAAAAAGAAATTATTTGCCTCATTCTTCAGTCCTCCTTCTCTGCATGGTAGATACCTGTCTCATTAATAATTCTTCCTTCCACTTTTCTCCCTTCTGTGTTAGCTTCCCATTACTGTTTCTCCTCCTTCAGCCCTCCCAGCTACGCATCTAACCACCTTCTCTCTCCCAGGACGACACAAACTCTTCCTTCTCCCACGTTTTAAGTCTCTTCTTATTCCCAAATACCTTAATCTTCTTCCTCAAAAAAGCTGGCATCCTTGAATGAGGTTCTGTCCTTGTCTTCTACAGATACTGGTGCTTTGGTTTTTAGCAAACTGAAGGACCTAACAATTGCCTAAGTCAGAACTTAGGAGAGCAAATCTGCTTTGAGGCCCATTTTGTGTCAGCTCTGTTATCCCCTTCTCTTACAAAGCCTGGAAGTGAACAATAGCCTCGTCCAATTCACAGCAGTTCCAATGATAACCCACAAAAACATTCAGGGAAAGAGGTTACCACTCTGTTAATCATCTGTGCCCACACTTGGGCCCTTCCACACCACAGAAGGGCAGGAACTGCATTGTGTCTGAAGCGACTGAATGAAGAACCAAAGGAAACCCTATGGCAACACGCACCTTTCACGTTCGGGCTAGGAAATAACACAAGACAAAGGCTTGAAAGAGAAAAGTTTGAAAGAGAAGAGCACTTCCCTCCCTGCCTATAGTACTCCAGCATGTCTCACAAGCATTCTCATGCAGTCACATTAGCCAGCTCCCTCCCAGACTTCTCTGCTATGTTCATATCACAGACGGAATCTGCCTTCAAACACACTCCCCTGGGAGAGATCCTAATTTCTGAGCTCCTGAAATCGCCACTGAAGGTGGTATTTGAGAAATGTTACACATGTTGTACTTGATGCACAGAGAACAGAATCCCCTCCAGTACGGTCATCTGAGCTTCCCCTTGCCAGCCCTAGTTAGTCTAAAAAAACAAAACTTTGACTAAGGCACATTAATCTTTACCAGAATAACATCATGTGACAAACAAAAAGGAAGAAGAGGAACATACCCAAAATTCCTCACACAACAGTTTTTTTAATATAACAGAAAATCTCATATCTTCAAGGAATTAAAATTAATACATATTTTATATGGAACACACTCAGACTTTACATGCCAGATATCTTTTCAACCAAGCGTTAAACTCCTGATTGGCTCAAGACTGAGTTATGAAGAAAAAACCCTTAATCTTTAAAGAGCATTACTGTTTCTAACATCCCAGATTGGGCTAACAAACCCTTTTAACATTTCAAATATAATTTCAGCTAATATTTTGTAAAATTATATTTGAATATATTAGTAAATGTTTTTTAAAGTTGTGCAGAACAACTCAGTATCTGCCTATTTACTTAATCTTGTTAACTTCTTGTAGTTAAGAAGGAAATGCTTAACCGCAAAGGCTGCATGGAAGGTTTTTTGGTACCATTTGTTGGTTTTTGAGTGCAAAAAAAAAATGGCATGTTTGAAAAGCTGTATCTACCTATTCATAGAAAAATAGTAGAGTTGAAAAATGCTATGTTTACAAAAAATAGCACTCAGAAAAGTTCTGTCACTGAAGTTTCCCAGAAATCAGTAGAAATTTAGTATCACTCATTTCTGCAAAAATAGGAGTCCATGTACCTGTATGTCATTCATTATCAGTGCAACACTAACATCAAACTGTAGAGCAGAAACATACTTCATTGAAGCAACATGAACACAAGAAGAGCTCTAGATCCTCACAGCTTACCATCAAAATTGTTCAGATTTCCCATGTAAATCTGCAGTTTGAAATTTGTGCCCATCGCCATAAGTACACACACAGGATTTGGCACACACTAGCAAATACATCTTAGTAATGTTTCAGCCATTCTTTGCATTAAGAATATCTTAGTTCCAGTTGCTGTTACTTCTAAGGAAGGCATACAGGTATGTATTGGCACTGCATTTGCTGATGGTTCAGTCTACACATTGAAAAACAGACTGATGGATGATCTTTGATTTCTTGATTCTTATTTTCTTAATAATTCATATGGAAATTATTCCTATGCTAAGTGCAGGGAAAAAATATTGGACCAGGAAAGCAATCTAAATGTGTTGAGACAGTATTGTATATAAGAGCAAGTATGTACATATATTAGACATAGGGTATAGGAACATAAATGTGCAGCTATTTCTGGCTCAACTTTTTGAAGAAAATGACTTGTTGAATGGAACCACTTAAGAAATCTGCTCTACAAGAACAGCCAGCAGATGTACTACTTCTGTAGTTTCAAAACTCATCTTTCCTCTTGAGTTAAGATGATCCTCAGTTGTGAGAAATTACAGAAGAAGAGAGGTCAGGAGTCTCTTGACTGACACAGGAGCATAATAGTTCCCTCAAGAGCAAAGTGGTGAGCTACAGGAGAAATTTCAAAAACCCGGAGTCTATACAAGCCCTCATTCTTCCTAAGAGCCAAGTTGTGAGCCTTTTCTTGGTGCAGGACTTATTTCCCCTCCCCATGAAATGTACAACTTGTCATTCCACATGAACTCTATTATCTATTCTGACTGTAGACGCTCAAAAGTTTCATTTTCCTCACCTGATACATTGGAGAGGGCAAAAAAAAGTGATGACTTTTTTTAAATGAAAAGGTATATAGATTCCTTTTTTAAATGAAATGTCCTGATTTTTCTGTGCATATTGGATACCTAGTCTCCAAACCTTTGAATAAAGGAGCAAGGAACATCTTGAAGCACATCTCTTTGAGAGTGGAGCAGCTGCAAGCTGAAATTGAATCTGAGAAGAGAGAAATTTATACTACATCTTTGTTAATAGAATGAGCTCCTTTGACTACATGAAGAAGTTTAATATCTGAGTGGGAAGCTGCAAAATCTACCACTTTTCAAGCCAAATGTTCCCCATGGAATTGAAGCATTCAGGCATTCCAGGGCCTATTCACAAAAATTCATCTTAGCTCCTTCAAGTGTACTAGATGGCATTCAAACACTTGAAGAGCAAGTTATATTATTTCTTCCTCTAAAATTAATGTGAAAAAATTCAAAAGGCTCCCAAAATGGGTATCTGCTCCAAGCTTCAGAGTATAGCAACAGAACATTGAAGCACAGGCACAGAAGCAAACTGAAGAGCAGTAAAATGGAAATGAGTACTCCGTTTTTATCCTATACGTGTAGGTCAAATGCAAGCAACTGAAGTAACAGAATAATGATACACCTCTGTAGTCCACAGTACAGGGAAATCTGAAAATAGAAGCAGATATAATGTAACCAAGCCTTAAAGAAATGGATGGAAAATAATCAGACTGCTAAAAAAAAATGGCAATTAAAAAAAATTGAAGTATTGAGCGGAGCTGATGAAACAACAAGAATCCTAAAGCCATACTTCCAACACGTGCCTTTGCATACATAGCACACAAGTTCTCACTCATAGGTAGACTGCACAGACAAATCACTCCAGGAATATTTTTCTTACTGTATTCTCCTCAAACTATTGCTAAAACAGCAAGGAAGAATTTGGGACAGATTGAAGTTGCCTACAGGGCTTGGTAAGCCCTATCAAGATGATAGAAAGATAACAGATTAGCCTTTAACAAGGCTACGCTGAATGCTCCTATTATTGTTTAAAAGCAGTCACGATCCTTAGGACTAAGTCATGTTAGGAAGCATTTATGACGAGCTTACTGAAATGTAATACGCTGGCTTTTGTTTGGTTGGTTTTTCAACCTGTGTTTTAGATAAAGGTGAATAAATATTGAAAGTGCATTCAGAAATTTGGTAACACACCAGAAATGAAAGTACAGAGAGAAATAATAACGCAAAAGACTAGCTCTTCCAATAGAAGCAGCAATAACCTCTATTTGGTATCAATATTGATGAAATTTAGGTTCTCTAACAGTGCTATGCAGAAAAAGGTCCTTGCACAGTAAATTAGAGCCCTTAGTTTATAAAATTGTAAATGAAAAGGAAGGATAATGTGCTTAATGAAACAGTTAATGAATTTACAGTTAAGTAATTAAAGTGTAAAGGAAACAATAAAATACTATGGTCTTAATTGCACTTAATTGTAACTTCACAAGCGTTGGTCCAAAAGTGGGTTAAGCATTCTTTCCAGCATTCTTGCATTTTCCCCTCGTGCATAAGAAAAAGAAAGAAGATATTGGATGCTTACCCCTTCTCCATCCTCTCCTCTCCCCACATAAGATTTTGAATGAAAGAGAAGCATACATGTTTTTCTTACAAAGAAGAAATAATAACAGAAGTACTTCTCCAGCATGCTCATAAACAAATCAGAGTTCTTTAACAGCTTCTTCTAGATCAGATAAATGGGTCAGAACTCTAATTTGGAACCAAAATTTTCTCAGGTTTCACTGAAATAACCCTCAGGACATGGAGTATGCATCAATTTAGTTGACATTTCTACCAAGGGGCTCGTGTGATTCACATTTATTTCCTGAAAAGGCATGCAGCACCAAGGCGGTGCTTAAAACAGACCACTAACAGACTCCTCTGTTCTCACTTTGCCTAACAAAATGATGCCATAACCATAGCAGTCTTTCTTGAAAGTGTGTTTTGGAATTGGAAGAATAACACCTCTGGGAAAAAAAAAAAAAAAAAAGAAACAATAAATAATGGAAAAAAGAAGATATGAGCCTTAACTACTTTGAATTTAATAAAGCTAACACTAAAAATCAAGAGCTGTGGTTGCACATAGACTGCAGTAAGGGATTGTTTACTCAGAAGAATTTTCCAATATAAAAAGAAAAGGCGTGTAAGAAAAATGAAGAGGACCTATATTGAGACTACTGTACACAAGCAAGTTACAATAATAAAATCACTCAGAGGAAAAATTTCCACTATTTAAACAGAAGACAGTAGTTAAATATCTTATAATTTTCCAGATGGATCAGTTAAAATACCTGAAGCACATTATGAGATAGGACATAAAATGGACAAATGGAAACTAGTGTTTTCCAGGAGATGAAATCATGCCCCATAACTTGTATAAAACAGCCATGTAAGTAAGGAAACAAACACTGCATAGCCCTAATACTGCTATGATTTGTTCACATTCAGCTATACAATGGTTCGGAAGCTCAAAGAAGCAAAGTGGAGTCTTTCAGCAGACCCCAGTATTACCTCTTTTGGTACTGGAGTTAGTAACTACTGACTTGAGTAGGAAAAGTAGCAAGCAGCAATGTTCTAATTCTGAAAATTGTAGATTTGATCAGGGAGAAAGCAAAGAGAGACATAATCTTTACTAAAGTGCTTATTTCTCTCTTCATATTGAAACTCAAACTCCATCCTGTGCCCACCACGCTGCATCTATTTAGTTATCAGAAGGAGATGCATCTGTAACAGATCAACAGGTAACAGCCTTCTCTCAAGTACAGGTCCTGAAAAAACATTTCAAGCATGTAGCCCTGGAGGGATTTTTTGAAGTTTTATTCATAAGGGTTATAATACCAGCTGAGAGGTGACTCCTATCAAATCACTATCCTTATTAAGCCACAAAGAAAATATTGGCAAAGGCTTCATCTATAATTTAAATGACTGAAATATCAATTAAAATAATTGATATCACAGGTTTACTCTGTGAAGAACAGAGTACAAAATGGTATCCATCCAGTTTAACCAAAGGAAACCTCATCTATGTTATTATTACTAGCTAATCAGGAGTATTTTCATGACAGACTGAATAATACAGAAGCAGACACAAGTGTCTTGGATAACATCACTTCCATGCAAGGGAAAAGACAATACTAGTATCTCTTTTTGGGGCAAGGACACATACAAACACAGCTGCACATAGTGCCTATGCCTTCCTTTGGATAGCAAATGAATCCAAAGATTTTACTGTAAAAATGACTGTTTTGAACATCCACAGCAAAACTGTGATGTGTGGTGCTTGAGGTGTTAGGTCTGAACTTTAGAATTTAAATAACTAACTAATTTTGGAATTAGGATAGGAAATACATTTAATCCAGCTGCAACTGACTGAAGTAGCCAGTACAATTCTGGTAAATTTAATTAAAAAAAACAACCAACAATAAGCGTACAAAGAGTTGCATTTCATGGGTCGATCAGTTACACTGAAGACAGAGATACACACACCTAAATGTAAGAGCACTTACGTGTAAGATCTTTATCTCATTACAGAAATAAGTCTTCAATAATACAGAAAAAGAAAGCACTGTTTCAGAGCAAAAAGAGCATTCTAGCTTATTGATGTCTGACACACCCAGGAAAGCAGTTACACGCTAAAGATATTCTTGAAGTATAGTCTGAAACTTTTTGGTTTTTTTTTCAATAAAAGCAGGTGTTTTACTCTCATATGAGATGTGTTGCAAATTACAGGAAGAGATAGAAGAATGTAATTTTTTCCAGTGCACATCTGATCACTAAGAATATGAACAATGTCTTATAGAGAAGTGCATATGAAGATGTTAGAGGAGATACAGACCATAGCCCGGGAAAAAAAGATGATACTGAAGACTGACACTTAACTTGAAGACATTAGTGGCTAACAGCATGCTGCCTCTCAGATTACAGAACAATCTTATAAGTCATACAGAGGCCCTGGGATTGATGGGAAGAAATGCAGGAAACCAAACACATCACATGCACCTTTGCATCTCCCCTATGAACTACAGGGAAAAGATCCAAGCTTTCTCTCCTCGTGCTCTATCACAACTCACTGTCAATGCCATGCTCAGTGAGAGCGAGACAGATCAGAAGAGACTTCAGCATACTGGAAAATGTGAGAATGGGCTCTAAAAAGGACTCACATTCTTCTTTTTCTGATTGAGAAGACAAAAGCAGTGCTCTATCCTCAGAGATTTTACCTCCAAAGTATGACAGAACATTTGTGCAAATCGCTGGTCATGGGATGTCTAATCTTGATCATAGAAGGGATGGGCTTCCAATAATGTTGCTTTCCATCTCTGTCTTTTCTCAAAGCTGAATAAAACAAAACAAGCAGCCCTCCCTTTCTTCAAGGGAAGAAAATTTCAATTGAGAGCTGTAAACAAAACACTAATCTTTAGAAGTATTTGTGAAGTACTACACAGTTACATTCTACAGAAACCAATTACTTGAATTTTTAATCATTTTTTCATTTTAGAAATAAATTTTAAGAGCCTAATTACTAAGTGGCATCTCAGAAGATATTCTTCCATATGTATCCTTCATAGGCTGTGCATTAATATTTAAATAGACATTACAGAAAGGATATAAATACATGCCTTTACACAGCACGTGAATAATAATTAAAATGAAGGGGAAGCATCTAAACTGTACTCTGCAGAATAACCAACGTGACCAGCAGGTTACCTCAGTGCACGTGTACAGTTAGTACCGCTGCACCGATTTCAGCTCCAGTGGAAATTGCCAACCTTACTTTCGAACCCGTGGCTTGATGTACCAATTTGACAGCAGGCATGCAGTGCTGCATGCCCTATAGCATCCATGATGTCTGCACAGTGCTGGCAAACAGGACAAAGGCTCCAAGGGACCACGATAGCAGGAGACCAGGGGAGATTCACAACAGCACTGCACATGTCAGACAATCAAGTCCTGCCACTAGAAACACTTAAATCAGCTTCAATATACTAAATACACTAGTCTTATGAGAAGCGGCTGAGGGTACTGGGATTATTTAGTCTGGAGAAAAGGAGGGGCAGAGGATACCTTATCGCTCTCTACAAATGCCCGAAAGGAGGTTGTGGCGAGGTGGGAGTTGGCCTCTTCTCCTAGGTAACATCGATAGGATGAGAGGGAATGGCCTCAAGTTGCATCAGGGGAAGTTCAGGTTGGATATTATGAAGAATTTCTTCTCCAAAAGAGCATTGAGGCATTGGCACTGGCTGCCCAGGGAGGTGGTGGAGTCACCATACCTGAAGGTGTTTAAGGAAAGAGTAGATGTAGTACTTGGGGACATGGTTTAGCAGGCAATATTGGTGGTAGGTGGATGGTTGGAGTAGATGATCTTAGATGCTTTTTCCAATCTTAATGACTCTATGATAACACAATTAAAAAACAGAGGTCATCTTAGCTAAAAATCTATTTAAAAGTTCAAGTACATGCTAAGGCAGTTATCCATGCTGAGTTCAGCGCTGTCAAAGCTACATCCCTACTAGTTTACATATAGATATCACAGACCTATCTGCACAAGCTGCAGTAACACCAGCAACAGTAACAGAAGCACATAGACCCCTAGATGCAGCACAGATGTAGGTGCACTATGCCAGATACTGCTGCAGAAAAGAGCATCTTCCCCCACCCACATCAGCTGCTCCCATGCCTCTCACGTGAGACGGGAGAGAAGTGGAGCTGTCTTGTCCAGTCTGTAGTCTGCTCAAAAGAAATGGCTGAGCCAGAAGAACAGCAAGGTAACTGTACTTGCAGTTATTTTTCCCCTCATTTGCATAACCAGATTGCATTTCAGATCCATTTCAGCCATGTCTGGCTTATGTCTTAGACAAACTTGTTTTCAAAAGCATTACAGAGTGAGGTAAGCACAGTGCATCGGCTCCCTTACTATAATATACACTGACAGACCATTCATTAAAACATACATTTCTCCTGGATCCCATGATAAATATTAAAGTTAAGATCTTCCCAATTAATAAAGTTCTAGTTTGTGGTCTTAGCAGTAACAAATTTAATTAGGCAGATATGAGAACATATGAAAGGGGAAAAACATCCTGACTTGTATATTTTCTCTGAAAATCCAAGCTCACATTTCTCATTCCATGTGAAACGTTTCTTCTTGTGTATATTCAGGGACGTTCATAGCAAAGTAGCACAAACGTGGAAAAGATGGTCATAAATTTGCAGAGACAAATCAAACGCAGCCTAATTGCATCGTTTCAACTGAAGCTAGCTCAGTGACTAAGCTCTCTAAGGATGTGGAATATAAAGGTATTTCTTTCAATGAAGACAATTCAATTTCTGCCACTGCTGGTCACTTAAGGAAATCCCAGATGACGAAAGCTTTCCTGTTCTGGAGATAACAGATAAAAGAACACAAGTCTTATTAGCTCAGTTGAGCAAAAGTTATAATAGTAATGAATTTAGCTTTTTCAGAGTTTAGTTAAAGAAACAAAAGATTTTGTCATTTCTAGTCTGTTGGTTTCAAATTTTTCTTGGTTGAGTTATAGCCACTGCAGCCACAACTACATGTCCAAATGTTGCAAGTGATAAGAAATTACCAATGGCATAGCTCTGGGAGGAATTAATGAGATCTTCCCAATAATACCTTTCTTAAATTTTATTGTATTTTATACGTGATTGTCATGGTTTTGTGATTTTCGGTTATTGGTATTCCACATCATAACATCATGTAGTGTATGTACCTGGTTCTCAGAAGAGAAGGACTACTACAGTCCCCACGGTACTTTGCTCCTCTGTTACCATTTCCAGCCAGAGGGAAAAGATAAAAGCTCGCAGTATAAAAACTTGCAGATCACAAGACCTCATCCCTTTTTCTGCCCATCTCTCATCTTGGCAGCACCTCACTCTCCAGCCGTCTTATCGTCGGTAGTAGAGTAAGGCCTACCTTGATTTTGGGACATTCTCTGTATTGGATTTATCAGCTTAAACTGTAATTATATTGTATTATAGTGTGTTGGTTTGCATTCCGATATCTCATTTAGTAAATTAGTTTGTTTCTCCTCAGATTGTTGCCGCTGTTCTTTGCTCTCAGGGCCATCCCCTTACCCTTTTCCCCTTTTCCCAGGGCATGGACCCGTGGGTCCCCCGTCCCATTCGTCACAGAACTAGGCTGAACGCCTGTAAACCGTTGACAGCGATACGTAGGCAACTGGCATTTTGGTCTGGAGTTACCAAGTGATCATTGCATAATTCAGAAAACATCCTTCGTGCGTGACCGTTCATTCAAGAAGTCAGTTCCATTTCACACATTTTTCCCATAGCACACAACATGACTGTACATCTAGGATGACTGCATTCTGAAACCTGTCACTGACATGAGCTCCTCTCAGAGCAGCAAAACCACAATTATGGCAGAAGTCGTCCTTCATCTGAAGGATACTTCACAGTTACAATACTTTAAATATATCATTTGGACAAGTTTCCTTTAAGAAAACTTTAAAAAAAAAAAGATTTCAAGCTTTATTCTTCTCCTTACTACAGTTCAGATACAGGAACAATAGTGATAATTCTTCTCTTTCTTTCTTTTTTCTTCCAGGAACGTAAGGACACTTTACTATAATTCGTTTGGACTATCTACATTAACAGCTTTATATATTCCCAAAAACTACTGTGAAGTACTCCTCTTTCCACAATTTCCCCATCAGTATCTGGTTCCTTGTCTGTACTTGGGTCAACAGCTTTGCTTTTAGATTGATCTCTGAAGAAATACCTAGCCAGAACATGCTTCAAACAAACAAACAAGCCACACACACCAAAAGCATGCAATTACTAGTCCCTCTTTAGTTACGCTGGAATAAAAAATAATGAAGTCTTAATATTTAGCATCTTCTGGCAGGAAGAAATATGTTTTATTAAGAAAGGTGGTACTTCCATGTTTGTGATGCAGTTTCCTTTTAATTTGAGGATTTGCAAGTCAGCAATATGAAAAATCCAACTATATGCATCATTATCATCCAACACAGAAGGCTACTATAGCAGCAAGAATGATTCAATTGCATTAAAAAAAAAGATCCACTTTAGTGGCTTCATTAAGAGGCTTTCTCTCTCTCTCTCGCTCTCTCTCTGGACAACACTAAGTAAAAATACATTGAAAACTTTTAAGTTCTGTAAGAGCCAGTACCTCTTCAGCTGAGCTTATGAATAGTAGGAAAGCAAAGTAAGGAGCTTCCAAGCACCATGTATTAAAGTAACTGCAATGTGCCTACACACATGGACAGATAATCCTTCTATCAGTAAGTAGTTTTGTTCAACAGAGGACATCTGATGAGTGAAACAGCTGGGCCTGAGGACAACAAGTCAGTTCTGCAAGTATCCCAGAGGACTTGAATTCAGGCTAACAGCCGGGCAGATGCACCTGCAGCTTGAGCGGACAGCATTTAGGTCAGTTACTTGGTTCTTGCCCATTTTCTGATTCAACAACATGTGTGAGCAATGGAGAACATTTTTCAGGGACCCTTCAGAATACAAATGGAACATCTCACTCCATTTCAAATAGTGGAAATCTCAATATATTGTTTACTGAGCCACCCTACCTGAAGATACAAATCCCTTATTACAATCCACAGACAAGCCAAAGTAGCTGTCTCCTCATGCAAGTAATGAAGCTGTAAGAGCAAAAGCAGCCAGCAAGATCCAAACCAGACATAAAGCAAATGAGAGACAACATCCACATAAGGGGGAAAACTTCTGCTACAGGAAACTGAATCATCCAGCAGGCATCCGTTTCTCATGAAGCTTTGTTTCACAAAAGCCAATGAACCCCTCAGGTGCAGAAAGGCAATCAAAGACACCTGCTTGCCAAACATCCCATCCTACAAAGTACCCCAGAGAACTGTTTAGGATTTTAAGGACCTACACAAAATTTGACTGAGTTCAGTTACACCTCTTGAAAAACTGAACTGGGGACATTCTTACAGAGAAGAAAGTATCATTTGAAGTGTACATACACAGAACTATTTTCTTAAGAATAGAAAGACGAAAGACTAAACGTTTGACATGCTCCCTCAAAAATGAGTAACTAAGGAAGCCAAATTACTATGGGCACCTGTAATCATGCCTACAGCAAGCTATAACATTTCAAGTGTACACAGACACTGAGATAAAATGTGGGAAAAACCATCCAACTGTGTAAGAGCAGAAACAGAACAACTGGCAAAGCTGAATACACACAAAGAACAGTTGTACTAAAACTTCCCCATGAAAAGGAACTTACAGCCTATTGCATAACTAAGTAAATATAACTGGTATGTCTGGAGAAATAAATATTTTGAGCTTTGCTTGGTATCCTAGGCCTCTAAGATTTGTTTTAAGAAACTAATTCTTCTCAACTATCTTTGATCTCCACAGTGCAGCTAGAACCCATGTTGAGAAGGGCTCCTAGAGGGAGTTCTTGTACTCCCTGCGGTGGCAGGATGAAGCAATGCAGTGCTTCCTTTCCATACTCACGTTGCAAGAAATTAAAACAAGTCAGACTGCAGCCACATAAGTGGATTACAGAAGATGGTATAATAATAAAGCTCTGCTAATTGCGCAATCAAACTATCACAGAGAAATGCCTGCCTATTAAGGCTTCACCAATTTCACATCTTTGTCATTTAATGCATCCCAGTCAGACTTCTCCATCTTAACTGGTAAAGTAAATGCTCATTTTGCTTGTAAGTCTTTTTCATAACTTTAAGTCATCTGATGGTAATTGAGTAGATTACGATCTAAAGGAATATTTTAAACTTCTAAATGTTATACAAGACAACATCATAAAAATGCTTCACTGTTTAGATCTGCTCACCTAGCTTGACGATAGCATAATTTGACTATATCTGAACAGAAACCATATAAAATGCAGCCAGATCTGATCTCTAACTGGTCTGAAAGACTCAAAGCTGCACTTTGAAAATATCAGTTGTGGGTTTTTTTGTTTGTTTGTTTGTTTTACAATATTTATTAAAACTGATCTGGTAAATCTAAGAACACCTTTTCAATGTGAACCATCTCTGTTCCTTTTATTTAGTCTCTCAAAGCCCTCTAGCCACTTAATTCTAATTAGATAAGAAAATTGAACTGCAATAGTCATTTCATTAATGTCTAGTGTTCCCTTAGAAGCAGAAGAAAGCCAGAGTAATAAAGGTTAAGACTACCTTTCCAGAAGACCAAAAAAAAAAAAAAGGAACTAAGAAACATAACAAATATTTCAAAAGATGGCATATCTGTGAATAGAACAGGTTTTACTCAAAGATCTAACTAGGCAATTTTTTAGATTTTACAGACTCTGGCCATTCAGCAGCCATGGGGTGCATCACAAAAGATTTTTCTTCTCTTGGTACAGGGTCCTCGCAGTCTGTTCCTGCTTTGGAAGGGCAAGCAGGCTTAGGGGCTCTAATACAATGCCCGAGTTGGTGGCAGTACACACACTGTTAACACTCCCAGATTCCCATGCTTGTTGAGGGAAGCACCTGGTCCCTAAACCAGCAGAGTCATTTCAATGGGACGCCCTGCCCAGAAGGTGGCATAACTTAACTACAACACCCTGCTATTGACACTGGAACAGTGTAAGAGTTGGATCTCTGCTTCTGGAAGCATACTTAGAGACACATTGTTAGATTCTATTAATATCTTAGATTCCGTTATTGCATCTAGGAGTATACAAATGGAAGCAAAACTCAGTAAATCAAAACCTAAACCATTTGTCATTTTCCAGGCTCTTTCCACTAATAACTTACTGGGAAGAGAGAAGTTATTCTCAAAACCAGCCTTCCTGCAAAAGAATCTAAATTCCTTTGCTTGTTAGTTGTCACATTTTCCTAAAGGATGCATTATTTATTAACTACTCAGGTTGGAAAGATCTGCTTCATGCACTGGAGATCCAAGTGATCAACAAAATACAACATGAGCTTCTGTTGTCTCCAGCTGGTCTTGGCAAGTCTCAGTTGGATCTGTTTCTATGTAGCACTACTGAGTAGTCAAAGAATTCCTTCCAGTACTTACCTCTCATCCCCCGGACTGCAAAGCAGGCAGGGCAAAGCTCCATTTGCAGCACAGGATATGGAAGGTGACAAGCCCCCTGGTTTTCACCAGTGTCGCAGTACTCCTTTATATTCTCATGTACCAGCAGCATACTGCCCCTCCTTGTCAATAACTTTTCCAAAGACAGGGGTGACATCCCTCTGAAGATGCAAGTTTTAGGATTTCTTCATTATTTTAAAATCAGTAAGATGACCTTTGATAAAGAATGTTAACTAATGCATATATAATGGTGAATTGTAAAGGAGCCGTCATACTTTTTTCATAGCATACTCACAGGAATAGTGAATAATTACACTTAATACAGTTTTATGACAGATTTCAAAAGAATTCCTAATGAGTGGACGCTTGATCTTAGCTAAACTCCTTAGTCAGAGATAACATTATAAGAAGACAAACTTTTTCCACCATATAATAAATAATTAAAAAAAAAAATCTTACTGTGAACATTTGTTTTTCACGTCTACTAAATCTTTCATTATGGAAAAAGTAATAAGACCTTGAAGTTAAAGACTGTGTATTGCTATAAAACGCAAAGAAAACCTAAAGGAAAAAATCTTTTCATGAAAATAGGTTAGATTCATTTGGTTCAAAAATTTTTTAAATTGAAGAAAACCTCTTTTCATTTTAAAGGTAAAAAAGAGGGTCTTTAACTGAACACTGTCCGATTTAAAAAAAGCATTTTTCCCCCTCTGAAATGCAGATCTTGTATCTGGAGTTCCCAAAGCTATAAGCCACAGACTGGCTTTATAGACCAGTCCCAGATTAATCATTTGCTGTCACAGTTCTACTGACTACAAGCCCCAAATATTCAACTTAAGGCATACATACAGAAGTTTTATTCACTAACTGCTTTCTTGTCCTCTTTCCTCTTCAACTCTGTGCCCCATCCACACCCTCCTGACACACACACACATACACACACTCTATAAGATGTAATACCACATCTTGTAGAAAAACACCTATGGCTCTGTTTGGAGAGAAATAAGACTAATTTCTAGTTTAAAATCTGCTATAAAAGGAGGCAAATCAAAGGCTTCACAACCTTTACTGAATCCACAGAGGGGAACAATTCAACTTAACTGAAGTCTGACTTAATCTCCCACCCCATGTCATTCTTGATTTGACAAAATTGAAATAAAGACACAAACCTTTCCAGATTAGGACAGTAAATTAGGAGAGGGTTACCTTCTTCCTCATCTGAGCAAGATCTCTATACAATCAGGTGTCTATCACAACAGGCCTGACTTTCTGATGTACCAAAACTACAGAGCTCCAATTACACTCTCACCTGGGCCTTGCCTGCTCTAGGTTTTAACAGACAATGATATGACATTGTGTCTAACAGTTGTAAAACATCAGTACAATAACCATATTCACTTTTAAGCTGGAACAATTATATCCTACCATCTAACAAAACAACCATCTAACACAGGGTAACATGATGACTTAGTTTCATACTAGTTATGGAAATATAATGCAGAATGCTGAATATTTCTGTAAAGAAGGACAAAACTGTAACGTATGTCCTCATTTCTGATGCTGTAGAAAACACTGCATTTTTCAAAGCTCTACATCACTAATGAATGCTTCAAGAGAGTTCTGAGCATCTCAAAGGTCAATTATTACTGAAATCAAGCACTGGAGAACTTAAGTATTGTCATCATTTCAGATTCAGATATATAGATATATAGATATATATGAAATACTTTGTGCAAGTTCCAAATCCACTCAGTGGTACAAGTGCTGCTTCACACTGTACTTAGTGATCATCCAGTTACATCAAGACTACTCCACTCAGCTGAAAGAAATTTAGAATCAGTCTCTTAATGCACTGTGACATAGCATCTTATAGTCAAACACACTTTCATTACTCTCCTCTCTCTATTAACTCATCAAAGCCATACACACAACCTGAGCAGGATACATAATCTAAAATTACTTAAAGCAACCAACACCAATAATGGAAAAAGAAAATCCATGCTTGACCCTTTATCCAATGATTCAAATATCCAGACTTTACAAGATGCAGAAGTTAATGTTTTCCCCAATATCAGTGCAACATTTCCCACAAAACTACTTCTTTGGACACTGGAAAAGATTTAAGAAATAATTAATTAAAAATCTGGGTAAATGCTCTTAACTTCTTGGTTGTTTCTGGAAAAGTACTAAAGAAATACCTTTAAGAGCCTTAGAACATGTAACAGAATGGAAGACTTCACACCTTGATGTTCTGTGTTCAAATCTAACAGGTAATTATCTGCTGACAGTTTGTGAGTAGCTGTGTGACAAATTTGTAATTCTGCTCAGTGGAACAGGTCACCATACTATAATTTGCTTGCTTGTTCCCTTATTAGTGATGTTATCAGATGTTAAGGACTGACCAGAGTTTGCAGAAGCAATCTCTTCCAAACTCAGTTTGACGTAAAAGGACAGCGCATTGCTGCCAACTTATTTGTTCTATGTCTAAATCAGCCACATTCTAAGAACTCAATTAGCAACAGTCATAAATGCTTTGGATTCTATTGCTTTTCAGGTCAGCATACACAGTGAACCGGTTACATTATTCCACTAATTTATGTCAGAGAACAGTATCCTCAAAAAAAAAGTTCAACTTAGTTCTTGGGGACTACACTAAGCATTAAAATTTAACTCCAACAGCTTAGTGATAACAATTCTAATGCTAAGAAAGCTTCTTCAAAACATTCAGTAAATGACAGACCGAGAATGGCTTCCCCCACTTGGCTATGCAACCACTCACGAAAGCCAGGAACACTCAGTGCAAAATTTTCCATCAAGCTCTTCAATAAATTATCATCTCACTGAGAACAAGCTGGAGTTGGTTAGTCCTGCTAATACTACTTCCATCTCAGGAATTATTATAAGAAACACATTTAAATTAAAGGCCGAGATCAATTGTATATGCCTTATTCTAGTAAAATTAGATACTAAATATCTGTGCTTGTTTCTTGGGAGTCAAGACAGCTGCTGGAGTTTCTCTGCTTCATCAGCCAGTAAAAACGATGGGATTTATTGCATAAAACTGTTGTTATACCATAATTATCAATAATACAATAATGAGTATTGGAACTAAAAATTTTGTCCTAGCATGGATTTTTAATGGTAATATAGCAACTACAAGGACTAATCTAGCTATAACCTACAAAGTTAATTTCCTCTCCTCTAACATAAAGGATAGCATGTAAGATCCTTCCTTAAAGAGCCACAAAATCAACAAGGAAACCTATAGGACACCAGGCCATCTTTACAAAGATCAACTGTATCCACTCTGAAATAAAAGCTTTCAGGGAGTAGCACTCATTTGTTTGCCATTATCTGGTTATAGCCCCTTCGTAACTTGCAGTGGTTGTACAGATATTCCCAATTAACAGCAGTGTTTATCTAGTGTTCAGTCTATTACAGAAAATGTATTCAGAACATTCTTTTAAGTTCTTCATTCTTTTAAGTTTCAAAAGTTAATCAAAATTACAGAAATAATTTCAGTTTGCATCTTTTCAGCAAGACTGTTTCCACACTAAGGTTTGAATTTTGGCACAGCAGTTTGCTCATTTATTTCAGTCTTATATTGTGCTCATTATTACAGTCAAGGCTTTGCTACATTATGCTACTATTAACACTAAGCATTTAAAACTACCAATGGAACACAGAAAGCGACACGAGCTGTAGCCTGTGTATACAGACTGCACAGTATTCCAGTAGGTCAGAACAGGGACCTTGGCCCTCAAGCTCTTGTGATGCCAGAGCTACCTCAAACAGGCACTCCAGTGTTGCAATGGGTTCTTTTTGTGACTTCTTTGCAGGAAACACTTTAGTCTCTCATATCTGAAGTTAGATGCATTCAACTCAGCTACCAAAGCTCCAGTTATGGATTTCTTCAGGTGGCTCTAAAAGTCAAGATGATGCCTTTTCTGCTCATGTCACCCTTGCTGCTCATGTACTGTAAATAAAGGTTAAGAAACTTAATTTCCTCTCATGAAAAAAAATGGAAAACAGTTAATTTCCCAACTGACATATATCATACAAAGCACAAATTGCAAAAGGTGGTGGTTAGCAAATTTGACATTCACTTCCCTTCCCACGTATCCCTTCCAGTGGTAAAAGGAAATGCTCTATTTCACATTACCTTCTTATGCCACATAACCATGGTCAACATACACTGACATAAAACCAAACTATTCTTCTTCAAAGAAAATACTTATCAACAATTTAAGAATAGACTTTCACCTGAGAAAAGACAAGAATGTGGCCTTTTACCTACAGAAATTCAATTTGTCCCTTACTAGAAATAAACAAGTAATGCATGCAAACTAAGTTCTCGCTCCCTCTAAAATAAAATCAATATTAATAGTTACCAAAACCTGCCCAGCTGTTTGTGCAGCAGTAATATTTGGGCAAGTTCAAGATTTTTTAAACTCACTGTTTCATAATCTAAACTTAAGGCAGGATTCAAGTCCACTTATTTTAGCTGTCAAAAAGAACAATTTTTCCATCTTCTCTAGATGAGCCTTCCTCCCTGTATAAATATTGATTAGAGAGGAGAAATAGCTCAGAGACAACTTCTAGACAGCTGGAGTAGTAAAATAGGCTCTTGCTTCAAAGTATGCTGCCTAGGACTACATACTACATGCATTTTAGGCTGAAAAAAAGAAAACCGCCTCAGTAGAAAAGGCAATAAGCTTACAGAGTCAGGATCTGCAGGAAAAGCCAGTCACCTAACAGAAATAATAAATGCAGTGCTGAATTTTTCATCTGGATAGACCTGCTCGCTCCAAAAATTGTGCATTTAGTGGGCAAACCAAATAACCATCCAGCATCCGCAAAGCATGCAAACATGTAGTAATTATTCCAGCATACCCAGAGAGAGGACCAGAGACCAGCTAGGCATTGGGCATATCGGTACATTCACTACTGCACTGCAGTACTTGCACTGCAGGCTCAAACTCCAAGAGTCTTCCCAATCAGATTACACAACAGTAACTAAAATGAACCTAGATTTACTGAAATCCAGATAATTTTATTGTATTGCCCTACCCAATTGGGACAACTGTGATAAACACCTTAGCTGAAAGTATCTAATGAATGAATAGTGAAAACATATTTACAAAAGAAAATGTGGTTGTTTCTTTGTTAGAGACTTAGGCTGAAGGCATTGAAAAGCCATGAGACCTCCAACCATTCAGAATTTCACCACCAAGCTCTAAAGAGGTACAGAGATCACAATGATCAGCCTGAGATCTTGCACAAAGCAACCTGATTTTAAATATACAGCTCTACCCTCTGAGAAGCTGAATTTAAATTAACATTATTGACCTCTTTCCAGGACACTGTTTTATCATGGAGAATAGGAAAGTTAAATGCTGACAAGACTACTCATTTGATCCTGTAGAATAATTTATAGCAAAATACATTAAATTTAGTGGAGGAAAGTAATAGATTTTACATTCAATTTGGTAGCTGAAGAATACTGTTACACTTTTCCATTATAGCTATTTTTGCTGCAAGAGCTTATTTCAAGCTCTTATAAAATTAGTTACTTCCACTGATGAATTGGTTAAAAAGCTTTCTGGTCTATTTCAACTTACTCATAATACATAGATCAGTTGAGAATAATGCTTCAGTAAGGAAAAGACTCGTTCTCTTGAAACACCTATGTGATACTTTTCATATACACAGCTGTGTGTGACCATATATACACATAAGATCCATGAGAAAGTGCAAATGATTTGTGTTTGAAACAGAATATTCACCTTTACTGCTTTGTGTATCAATGCTACACAAACTATACATGCAACTATACCACGTGTGCTAATGAAACAAGTCTCTTAGAGCATCCCTTATACACAGCTCTCCTCAGAAGGCACCAGTTATGCTACCTCCAGCAGAAGATTGCCTCCCAGAAGGAAGTAAATGAATGCAGTTTCAATGTGAAATAGCTCTTGCATAACCATCTAGTTAAGACTTGGGGGGCCTATTTTCATGGCATCTTGGAGGTTTCTCCATATAGAATTCAAATAAATTAACTGAAAGCATGATATTAAGTGAAAGACTTGTTTAGACTTGTGCAGAAACTAAACATCTGCACATAGTAGCTTAATTGCCTGGAGAGCAAGCAAATGTAAACACTATATCTAAATGAGTGTCCAAATAGGGTCAGAGATAGCACTAGCATTTGTGGAGGGCTAAGGCACAAACTAAAGTTTGAGCTTCTCCATCTTCATTTATCAGAGTGCATTATTCATATGGACACTCCTTCATCTGGTCACAAAGTCACAAACTGCTTATTGTCTCCACTACCCATTCCCACACCTAGCATCTCTTGCAGGAATGGTGGAACATCTTGTGTGCTCAGATACGTATTTCTACACAAGAAAAAATGGAATTTGTGCCCTTGCTCAAGCAAATGAAACCACTTCAAAGCAAACACGTGATTTGGTCTCTCCATAGGGGAGAGGCCTCAGTGCAAGTCTACTAGTAAGATGTGGGATGCCCAGTGTAACTCCCAAAATAACACATCCTCTCCCCAGACCAGTGTAAACTGCTCTATCACATTCCAGATCACGAGACCCTACATCAGGCCAACCACTCATATGTGCAACAATGAGTACGAAAACAGGCAATGATACACCATGGTGCTTGCATAGCATGCAGTCCATCTAGAGTGATGGGAAGCCTCAAGAGGATTTACATGAGTCACTCCCATACACAGAAGTAATGCTCCTCAAGTCCAGAGTTTTCATATTTATATGCTTTAACATCAATTTCTACCGATATTCCATGTTATGTTATTTCCAGTTAGGAACCATTAAGATGATGCCTAATTGTTTTAAAGCCTGACCCTCACTGAAAATCAACAGGGTTTAGACTCCTCAACCACCACTGCCATAACAGGACAGGATGGAGTACTTTTTCCCCATTCTTCTTCTATCATTTCAGTTTCAGAGGCTGCACTAGCTGCAAGAGCACAGCACTTTATGAAATGTAAGATGGACACAAACTGGATGCCAGCCACTCCAGAAGACCGCACTCTGATTTCCATCAACTCAGTTCAATTGCTAGTGCACACGCATATGTAAATACACTATAAAATGTAATTTCATACCAGTCTAGTTTTGTGTTATTTCAAAGTGGACACAAACGTATGTAATAAAACTACACTAAACTATTTCCATTCCCCCTCCACCCCAGTACATAACATGACATAAAAATAAATTCCATGTGCAAGAACTTCTAAAATGTTGAACTAATTAGAAAAAGAAAACCAATTTTGACTACAAAAAGGTGCTTCGGTATTTTCAAAAATATTTTTTGATTTGTTTAGAAATATTAGATTTACCTCAGAGTAATTAATTCCTTTGCTCTAATGCTCTTCTATTTCTTTTGAACATGTCACAGGAAAGTAAATTCAAACCAAAATATTACCCAAGAGTTCAAAAGAACTCAAAGCAAGGAGTTATTTAGATACATTACATACTTCTTATTAATCATCCAGAAGAACTACTGTTCTACTGAAGGCAGAGGTAATACAGGAATTAATAGCTAGATCAAAATTGAAAGAAATCACTTAAAGTTAATTGCTTTTCTGTACTTTGTTACTTTTTTCTCGCTACAGCTGACCACTGATGGCTTCCATTATTTCAAATGATTAGAAACAGTGCTTAATTTTATGAACATTTTATTTGGTAGTGATTAAATTTTAAGTCTTTCATGGTTGCCATTCGACTTTTCTAAAAGAAAGTTCTGAGAAAACGACTAACATTTACCCTCACAAATATCTATCTAACTGGGGAAGGGAATCATCCATGCCAGTTCATGAATGAGAAAGATGAGACAGAAGAAATAATGAAATACCCAAACTGGAATTTAAGCCCCTATGAACTTCTTTATAAAGGATGTCACATATGGTTGCAGTCACTCAAATTTCTAGGAAGTCTCCTAATACCAAATAAATTTTGACACTATAAAAGTACTGATTCACAGCTGCAGAAAAAGAGTAATAGGAGTAACTATGCAACTGCTAGAAAAATGTATTTTAGAAAAATGTAGCCCCAGCTCTGCCAGGTGCTACACGTGGCCCAGCCAAGATGCCCAGCCACTTTTCGTGTGAAAAATCCCACAAAAAAAAAAAAAACCAAAAAAAAAAACAGTGGGCAGTTTACAGTTTCTTGAGCTAAGATCAGCACATCCAGAAGGCCTGAGCCCTAAGAGTGCTTCAGATGAATAGAAGATGCAGAGAAAGTCCAACGGATGCCAAGGGTTTGTAGAAAACGTATTTCAGACAGAAACGCTACAAGAGAAACACCACATCAACCAGTGCCACAATACAAAACACAACATAGAGCACTTCAGATGAGCTCTTTCTCTCTTTTGTTTCCTTTCTCAGATTTGAAACATCTTATAGCATTACCCAGGAGCATCAGACTCCATGACTGCGGAAGGAGGAAGAGAGGAACCAACAAAAAGCAGCAGACTACAGTCATGGGAGCATGGAAAGCTAGACCTCGAGGTCAGTCTCTGTTCCTAGTAATGTGCATTAAAAACATAGGAGCCTCACAGGTCAGAGACCTTTGCTTTGGAATGGCTCAAACATCACCTATTCCAGCACACACTCTCTGTTCTACTAAACCATTCAAATTCAACTGCCAGTTATCTGCACTTAAAAAAACAAATGTGTAAACACATACTGCATAGAGACCAATTTTGTCTTTTTCTTTCTCTTTTGAAATCACAGTTCCATTGCCACAAAGCTTCCCCAAGAAACTATCAATTTCCTTTCTCTGTTACCTGCAGTACCTTTCCACCCCTGCACACCACGTATTTACACATTCTGCTCCCAGTTTTACAGCAGAACTGGAATAATGCAGGAAATTCAGGAGTTCATTTCCAATAGAAGCCCTCTATTCCGATCCATGACACACAGCTTCACTGAAATTAAACTCTGCTTTCAGTGACTGCAAATTCTGCCTGAATGAGGACTACAAGTAATCCCCTGTTATATTTAGATAGTACAGAACCCCCAGATAATTGAAGGGCAGAACGCAAATGAAGATTAATCTCTTTCACATTGACATGAGGCAAACAACAGCTGAGAGTTTAAATTATATCATCAGATTCACCAACATCAACAGTACTGACTTCCTTTTTTTTTTTTTTTTTTTTTAAGTGAAAGAGTACTTACTCAGTATGGTGCTAGCAGATTTTTCACGATCTAGACACAGATGATGCTAGTGCCTTGTGTGGTGTACTGCTCTCACTGCCAAAGTTTCCGTTCTTCAAAACCCAATTGAAGTGTCCCTCCTTCCACCTCCATTCCCCACAGAACTGTTATGTTACATGAAGCAGTTCACTGCCTGAAGTTTTTTTGAGCATAAGAACACCTAATATACATGGATTCATATAGGGACAGTAGCTAAACAACTGCAGGGGATTTTGAATACCATAAATATTTATTTTTATTAAAAACATTGTTCAGATTTCAACATGGATTGAAAATTTCACACAGCATTCAATCAACAGCAATGTTTTCAAGGCTTGGGGGCTGTATGCTAAGCTGTAACTTCATAGCACAGTGTGTGGCAGAAGAATCTAACCACAGAATTATCCCATTCATCATCCTAATTATGCCTCCAAAGCTGCTGCATTAACATCAGTATCTGCATCCAATTCCAGCTGTCACTACAAATTCTCAGGCAATGAGTTGTAAAAAAAGAACTGCCCAGACAGAAATCAATAAAATTTTGCCTTCCCCCTCCCCCTCCCATTTAAAGATCTTCATCAGATGAAGAAACCCCTGGGTTTATCTTTACGGAACCCTGAGTACAACCCAGATTGACAATATAGACTTTCTCATGAAAATTCAAAAGAAATTTTGTGCAGTATTATAAGAGACATGTGAAAGGAGCAAAGTAAGATCCTTTACTACGTACGGATCATGGCAAGAATATTTATACAGCTAAAGAATAAAAAGAAAATAAGATTCTATAAAATGTGTTATGGAACCAATAATACTGTTGAAATAAGCTAAGATGCAGCTGGCTGTGCCCAAGACACTGAAGGAGATTGATCCCGAATATGTCATGGAGCTCCTCGACTGCCCCCAGGGCTGGTAACCACCTGCTGCCATCCTAAAAGAAGAACAGCGGTAAGAAAAGGCTCATAACAGAGCTTGCTTTTAGGAAAGCCAACCCATAAAATCTATTTGAAAGCATCCTCAACTCTAGATAAATGAGTTCGTGTATGGTTTTATAGCATTTTGCTTTAACGTTGGAATATGGACACTGGCAAAGAAAATCTGTAATTTAAAATAAACTTGTCAGGCACCTTATCAACAAATAGCTATGAGTGATTGTGAAGAAAATAAGCATCAACCCATATTCTTCAATAACATAAGAACTGTTTATTCATCTACTCTGAATTAGACCACTGTAAAATATCCCAGTTCCTTGCTGTGCCGCTACAAACGCCTGTAACAGCAAAAATAAAGATGGTGCACTGGAACCATTAAGAAAAATATACTCATTTTTCTAAATAAAAAAAGATGTCTCTTCCTCCCATAGATTAAATAAATTCTTTGATTCAGATCTTCGGGAGCCTCTTTATACTTAAGGACAACAGACTTCACTGAATTTATACAGAAACCCCCAGAAGGGATGCTTTGTTGATTAAACATTCAATTGCCAATGAATATCACTTCTGCCCTATTATCTGGTGGTGCTGCCTGAGAATGAATCAATTCCAGCCTGCTACTGAAGCCTGTAAATCTTTTCTCGAGTGAATTTGCTATTCCATACTTGTTACCGTTGAGTCAATTAGTCATTTGCACACTTCCTTGCCCACTGTAATACAACACACACTACAACCAATTGAATCAAAACTGGCATGCCTTTAAGGTCCTAAAATGAATGGGGAAGCTCCAGGCTTCAGGAACAACAGCTCTTATTATATACATGCTTACTTCAGTTTTGTTTACTTTTGGATATTTTATTACAATTTAGCACTTAATTTGAAAAGTCATTTGAACTCTGACTGCACTTACTTGATAGAGATAAGTAAAAAATACCAGAACCCACCGAATCACTTATAAAATCATACATAGGACAGACCTTGTAAATGTGGTATCGTCCCACTGGTTAAACCTCCACAAATCTTAACTGTATTTGTAGTACCACAAACTACTTCAGAGTTAAGTTGTTGGGTTTTTTTGTTTAGTTCTATTCATTCTGATTTTAAAAAAGCAAAACTCAACAGCATTTTGTTTGAAAAATAATTGTCTACATGGAGCTAGAAATATTACATTGATATTAAACCATGCAGAATAGAATCCCTATACATAAACGAAACAGAACTATAGCCTTGTCTGTTATGTAATTTCATGCTATTCAAAACACTACATGTTAAGTAGCAAAGAAGAATGTATGAAGAAGGCAATCAATTATATTAATTGAGGTAAGAACTAGTTGTGATCACAGACTTAAATCAGAAGACAAAGAAAACTTGGAGGAGTACTTAACTCCCTGCAGCACAAAGAAAATATGTCATTTTAAAAAAAGGATTTATTTTCAAAATCAAATGTATAAATACATTTTAAAAAGAAGAAAAAGCTAAGGTGAAAGAAACACTTCTAAGTTATTAAAAATATGAATTGTTTTTATTCTTATGAAAATTAAGATCAAGCTTTGTCTTAATTTTGTTCTGAAGCCTCTTCTCAAATACAAAGGAACCCCTGCTCTTCCAACGCATAACTATATTACTCCCCCTTGTATTTTATGGAGAAAAAATAATTTAAACTATTTATAGAACAGCTTCCATGTCATCTTAGATCCCTCTCTTATCCACCCACAATATTATGCACCATACCTAATCTGACAAAAGGACACAAAGGAAGATAAAAAGGATGGTGATATTATCTTGGCCTGTATTTTCATATATCAATGCAATCAATTAAATCATATGTAATGTTTTATCCGTGAGCTACTCTTGCTAGAGCAGCATGGTACTTCCATCTGAGCAGCAGTTTCTGCTAATCATGATATTTAATATATATATATTTACATATTATTATATATTTATATATTATAAATACATATATATATATGTTTGTTTTTTTTTAGAACAAAGTCAGCAGTAAAATAAAATGAGGCCTGAAATGACTTTGGTCTCTCTCATTTTCTATTCATGGTGTGCAGTTTAACAAATAACATATCTGTGTTTGATTTTATTATGTTGCCTTGTGACCTATAGAATCTCAGGAGACCATCAAGAGACCAGCTAAGAAAGATGAACATTATTCCCTTAGTGAGAAAAATCAATAATAGTTACAAGTTTTATGCAATCTTTTGCAAAGCTTCTATCTTTATAAATCATTAATTCATACTGAATCTTAGAACACACACATTCTTGGCTTTCCCTAGTCAAAAAAGTGAAAGAAAGCTGAGTTCCATTCAGAATCAAGGCCACGAGTCTTGTTGTAACATATAAATATATCAAATGCAAATGTAAATAGTATCTATACAACAATATTGCGTTGTTTTCAAGGTTGGTGGATAGGTTTGTTTTATTCACCCTCCAAACAGTTATTATCTAAAAACCTTACATCTATTAGAGTAAAATCCAGATGTTATTCCTATCTGGAAATGCTAAATGCCAAAAACCTACACAAAAGGAAAGTAGAGAAAAAGAATCAAGCACTCTGTCTGGAAAATTAAAAGACGTAATCTGCAAGCTTTTCTGCCATTCTCAGCTTTATCTTATGCTCCTTTACTTCTTTTGCAAGATGAGAAACTTCACCATGAACTGGAGCAACAGGAAAACTAGCAAAACCCTAAGAATAAAAACATTCTCAAAGCTCTGAACACTGATTTCCAGCCACTGGATAACTACCACATGGCAAAATGCATGCTTGTACCACAGGAACATCTGGATGCTCCCATCACCAACTGGGACTGCTGTGCGACATGAAGGCTAGCATGTTCTGATGACTTTATAAGGACTAAATATACAAAAATGAAAGCATTACCTAGATGTGTACTGCGAGAGTAACACAAATGACTGATAGCAATTTGTACTGTATATTTAAGTGATTTTTGAAACAAGCACTTTGGCTAAGGAAGAAAGTATAAATATTACACCGGAGCAAAACTAACAAAAGAAAACATTTCTTGGATGGTGCTTGTAATAACAAAAAATCATCATCTCCTTATGAAACAAACTGCAAAGCATGAAGACATGCAAGTCTGGAAAAAAAGCGACTGTGCCAAATGCACCACTGCCAGGGGCTGTGAAGTCACTCACACATAGGTCTGCTCTGCTTATTTCCCTAATTACTGCTCTTCCATACTGTTCTGTTCATAAACTTAGTGCACACTACCCATTTTGTTATCCATCAGTTGCTATGGCAGTATATAAGAAAGCTGACAGAAGCCTTTTTCTTGGTTAAACACAGAACTAGAGCGTACCCAGTCCTGCAATATGGAACCTGCAAAAGCATAAACTCCAGGAGCACCATTCATCCTCTGGATCCATCTGGCAAACCAGCCAGGATGCTGCTCAAATCCTTTTACAAAGGCAGCAAACACACCTCTCAACCCAGGCATAGAGGAAGCTTTGTCAGACTCCGAAGAGCAGGCTCTGAACACATCACAGGAAAGCTGCAAGTGGTACCATTAGCCACCTGAACACTGTGTATGCAGAGCTGGCACGCTCCCTAGTCCAGAAGCGGGATGTCAGTCATTACATATGCTCTCTTCTTTGGATGATCAACATAAATTTACCTCTACCAGTTTCAAAAAATATAATGCAAAAGAAAAAATATTGCTTAAAAGTTACCTAAAACAAAGATGAGTCACCAAAATAAAAACAGACAACAACCAAAACATTGAAAAAAAATCTCAATTGGTCTCTCTGTAACAGTACAAACTCCTAAGGGATAGGGTGTAAATAAGTGGAGTATGGGAATGAAAAGCCCACAGTGCCAATAGTGTTGGTGCAGTGCCCACATCCATGTTTAGAAGTGTTCTTTGACTTATGTCACTTGCAAGGGAAGTCTCCAAAGTATATGAATAAAGGCTGCTTGGAAGACAGCTGAAGAAAAAAATGGAAAAGAGCATAGAACCTTCTAGTCATAGTACCAACAAACTAAACCTTTTGGGATAAGCACTTGGGCTGTGGAAGCTGTTCTCTTTATAAATTTTAGCAGAAAATAAACTATTTTCATCACACTACTCTATAAAGAAAGGTACTTTTTCACATTCGCTTTAACAGCAGAGCTGAGAATGAACCTCTTTGTTCTACTGCTTCCACCCAATTGGTTTAAGACAGAACTTAGGTATCATTTTGCCTGTCTGCAAGAATTAAAGGAGTCAGATAAGGACATGCTCTGGCACCACACAAGAAAGCAAGTGCTCCTTGCTTCCCCTGCATACTCCACTGGTTGCAAAAAACAAGAACACCCAAAGAAATAGCCTGGCACCACAGTACAGGTGGTAGGCAGACATTCAGAGAATATGGATCATCTCTTACAAATGTGTAGAGTTTAAAACACAAACTGCATCACATCTCTCACAAAGAATAAGCAGCAAAACAAAGTAAATTTAAAGCAAAATCCTGCCCACAGAACCTCCCAGAAGCAGCAAGAGCAAGTAAAAAGCACAAAGACCAGGCACGCTATGGTCTCACCTGAGTGATGTCTTTGCCCTTCAGCCTGAGCCTTCTCCCTTTCCAGAGCCATTTTTTGAGACAACTTCTGATTCCAAGTCAGCTCATTAAGATGGGTTTTTACTGCCCCTTGGAAAAAAAAAACAGGGCAAAATGTTCTGTACTGCCATGGAGCCTATTCTTAAACTACAGAAGATCTTTATAACTGAAGGCACAGTTTTGATCCCATTACTTTCAACTGAATTCAAAAATTATCCCATAGATTTCAATGAGAAAAAAAATACAGGAAAACTCATTTGGCACCATAATTAAAGGGATTAGGGTCTGCAGCATATTAATCCCAAGAGCTATCTGATTAAAGAACAAACCAGAAATACTGTGTAACAAATTAAGAAGGAAGGTATTTTCATCAACTCATTAAGAAATGCATAAAACATATCTGGATTGTCTGCACTTCAAAATATTTACATCTTGCCTGCAAGAATTTCAAATTAAATATTAACAAGCCACCAGATCCATCATTCTCTTTTACAAAAACAGTTTTCAAAAGCTAATCAGTGCTCTGCTCTCTGAACCTGGCAGATCGACTTCAAAATGAAAATGGAACAGCACAGTTGAACTCCATATACAACAATTTCTTATACTCAGAATATGCAAAGCATGTATATACATACAAATAATACAGGGTACGTACTTATGATATGCAATGTTTTCAAAGTACATTTTTACTTCCTTGTTCGAAGCATACTGCATTTTGCTTCAAGTCAACTTAAAGTGGGAAACATTTCCATGAGTCACTCTTCCCAATGTATTTAAAAGTGCTAAAAGCATGAAAATCCTTCTTAGAGTAGAAGATTTAGCAAATGCATTTTAATTCTAATCAGCAATATAGGCACCTTAAGTAAACCTAAAACTTGGACTCAGTAACTTCCCTCAGTTGCTGGCACAATATTTTGTATGAGAGGTCTTTTGAGGTAACACAAAAATGCATAAAACGCATGGAGTGAGTTTTGCCCTGGTGTCAGCTGCATTCTGATATATCAGTAATGATCTTTCTTTCAATCCATCATCTCTTCAGAAGGGGATATCATGCTGAGAAACAACCCTGTCCATCAAATAAACAGCAAGCATCATAAGCTCACCATGTTGCTCAAGCCATGAGCTGCCTTTTTAGGCTTAATAACACAGTAACAGAAAGCTCTTTCCATAAATCTCAATTTTAATGTCCTTGCCAACGGCCGCACAATATTAATTACTTTTCTTGAGATGCAATCAGAAGTTCACAAAGATGAGTTTCAAATGGCAACTCATATGCTTTCTTGTTTTCACTCAGCTCTGGGAAAAAAAAAAAAAAAGGGAGAGAGAAGGATTCTCTCACAGACTGAAAACACCTAGCAATTAAATGGACAAACTGAACAGGCTGTGGGCATCTTGAGTACAAGACAACAGTGTAAGGTCTAAATATATTCTCTATGACAATGGTCTTTTCCAGAAACATGGGAAATATTACTGACTAGGACAAGCATAAAGTAATCCTTTCTAGTACACTCTCCAACAATCTCTATCTCAAGAAGAATATCACTGTTTTTGTCTACTTTTCCTGCACACTACATTATGTTTACTAAATCAACCTCATAACTCATTATCCTCTCAAGGTAGGTCCAACTGCTGCTCTGAGATACGCACCTTGAAAAACATATGTAATGCCTTCCACTTGAAGGGCTGAAACCACCCTTAGGATTTCCTACGCAGCAAACGATGCCCTACATGCTCTGGGAGCCTTGTGCTCTACGTAAGGGACTTTTTGTGCAGATATCAGTGCCACACAGCAACTACACAAAATAATTCACAAGTGGCAATCCACTGGCACTATTCTACTGAACATTCCTCACATGCATTTACTTGCTTGCCTTCCATTCCCATCATCTAATTTCTCTTCCTTGCATACAACAATAGCCAAGAAAGTTAACTGTACATTATACGTGTAAAGACAGACAGCAAACAGCTCCCTTCACACAGGTTATAGACAGTTTTCTCCAGAGCCCAGATGATTCAGCTCCCCTGTGTAATATTTGTATTCTACGATGATTATGTTTTATACTGAATGTAATGGAATACCAGTTAAATCTCTAATGTAGAGTCAACCTAAGAGAACTAGGTCAAACAAGATCTGTAAAAAGATATCCAATAAACATTTTGCAAGGATATTCTCAAAATCACAAAAATCCTCTACAATACTGCTGCAGTCAGCACTTTGTAGAAGGCATTTTAGAATAGGACATGTAAGCAAAGATATTAAAACATTAACTTTGCTCCTATATTCCAGTTTACCCCTGAGCTACTCCCAGGTTGTCAATAAAAGCAGTGATTTGCAAAATCTTGCAAAAATATATTGCTTATTAGCTTCTTGTGAAAAAGAAGCAAGTGTAAGTTTCCACAGCTCACCTTCTTAGCTCGTCTTATATTTAAGGAATTGTGGCCTCAGCGAGAACCACTCCTTGAAACACAGTCAAGGCAAGACACCTGAAAGCTTCTAGAATGCCAGCATCTTCCCAGCAGCCTGAAGTCTCTGCAGACAGAGCTCCCAGCCCCAGCACCTCTCTCTCTGTTATGGTTTGCAGTGCTGGAAGCCAAAGCCATAGGAGCCACAGAAGACTCAGGAGCCTCACAACTTGAACCGCCAGTGGCTGCCAACCTCAATGCCATCCTTTTTTCCCCATCTGAGAATCTCAGTCTAATCAAACTGTCTCTACCATACAGAATCAGATCTATTTGGAATAGCTACTGTGAAAGAGTTTTTCCATACACAGCCTTATTCTGTACAAAAAGCATTTATATTGTTCTGGTTGAACTATTTCCAAAGTAGGCTAAGACAAGCTATGCAGGAGTTTAGCTCTAATTGCACGTTTGAATGGAAAGTTTAAGAATATATTATTGTATTTTAAGATTTATCCCCCGGTAAATTCCACAACATCTTCAGAAATAGATGCCTTTTGACACTAGAGAACAGGAGAGCCAAGATTTCATTGTCTAGAATTTAATTCTAATGCTGGAATGAAGTAAATATTCCACTTTTCAACAATCATTTCAAAAAACAGTACTTCTCAAATAAAGGCAGTTTTCAGATGCACGATCAACTCACTTCATACTGCATAATTTAATCTTTTGCCCCAATATTGACCCATGTTTATCTTCATCACCCCAGTTTTCCCTCACTAAAAACCTGTGTGCATACTGTACACATCCTATCTCCCCCACAAGCCACTGAAGTGTTCTGCAGACACGAACACAGACTGCAGGCATGTAAACACTGCATTTTTCTGCTCAGTCCTACAGCCAGGGGGCATTTTCACAAGCCAAGAGATGCTTCCTTCCAGAAAGGAAACGTCCAATGAGACTTCTGCAGCATAGCTGTGTTTGAGGGAAAGCATTCTTTCAGGGGAAAGAAAACCAAAAAGCTATTTATAACATTTTGTATTTATATCCATATTTATAACATGAAATAAATTGATCATAGAAAGAACATTTTGTTGCCTGTCTTACTGCAGCTGGCATGCTACTACCTGACCAGAAAACAAAACCAGCCGGGAGATGCAATGGAGTGTTAAGCGCAGAATCCACAACCTGCGAAGTGCAGCCAACAGCAGCAGATCCCCACATTCAGTTTCTATTGCCTAATAAAACATGCTGCCACCATTTTACATCCAACTGCTCAGAATAAAGTGAGGTTTTATATTTTTTGAAGCAAGTTTCATAAGACAACATCATTCGAATTGCAGCTCTTACCTTCAATACACATACACCCAAAAAATTCCAGATCTCTCAAATGAGCTTAATTCTGGACTGAGTATTTGCCAGAACAGAGAAATGACACAGCATATTTTCCGAAGATTCTGATAAATCTAAGAAAATTTACATCTGTATCCATTCATACCCTTAATACAGTACCACAGCCTCAGCTGGTTTAACACTGCATTTCTGACTTATCCCACCAGAAATTTTATCCCCTCATTATGAAGTTATACTTCTCCAGTTGGTGAAAACATTGGAACTCTTACCCATGGATTTAAGAGGCTTCAAGTACTGGAACTTAGCAGAATTTTTTAAATGCTTGGGACTATATGGAGAATAAATTAAGATTACAACTTAAAAATTAGTTTAATGTGACCATTATTCATTTATTAAGACTGACACATTGCACCTTGAAATATATATAATTATATTCAAACCTACACAGATGAAAATTTAAGTTCCAAAAGAAGGGATTCATTTTGGCAAAAAATGTTTTATTATTAGAAGGTCATGTTGACACTTTTTGAGGTCATGCTATTTCCTCCAAAAATACTCCTTTACTGACATTTTAAATTTATTTATTTTATTTATAATATTCAGAAGTAGCTCCAGTACTTCTGAGTTGTCAATCACTACAAATTTAGAGATGGACAGCTGAATGGTAACATAAGCTCACTAAAAATAGGCTTGTTTTTCCTGATTATTTTTTGCAGCCAATGGAAGTAGTCCACAGACTCTACTGCAAAGGCTAGAGGTAAAGAATGAATGCAGAGGAGGGAAAAGGAAAAAGAAAATGCCTTTAACTACTATCCTTCAAATTAGTCTCAGAAGGTATTCATCTTACCTTGCACATTTAACTTCAGCAATACCTCGAAAGAATTGCAGTTTCTTTTCACTTTATACCTCTGTACTGCTTACATAGTTTTTGAGGAGGAAAAAAAAAAAAAAGATGGCAGCCAACCACAGTATCCAGCGCCTTTTTCCACTTGTGCCACCAAAACCACAGTGCATGAATTATGGACCACTATCATAATGCAGACTTTTTGAAACAGCTTCACATAAATCACACTGGTTTAAATGTCTCTAGGTTTTATTTCTCAACACGAATTTAAAGTTCTGTTAACTAAGATCTTAAAACATCACTTTTTCTTCCAAAGACTGACAACAATGGCAAATGCCATCTGTTCAACTCTGGATGAGGAATATATAAAGCAGCCCTCAAAAACGAAAAGCAGCAGAAAAGCTCTTCCAATATGATTGCCGAGCAGTTACATCAGAATTGCCTCAAATACTAATACTAACGCATCTTCCTATGTTTACCTCTGCTGGTAGCCTTTGTGAATAACTCTGGGAATTACCAGTATCCATCACAAATAAAACCACAAGAGAGACCTCACAGACTACTCTTTGTTCCACCAACTTGTATTTTGTAAGTTCTACTTTTAACCATGAGATTGAGCCCAAGTAAGTACTGCATGTTTACAACCCAGTATAAGACCAGGCAGAGTGATGTTTTCCAGCTACAGTCAGGTTTTTAGTGTATTTCATACAAACATGTAAAAAAAAATCACTAAAATAATTAAAAAGGAAATGTTCATTGCTACATTGGAGTGTGCTAGCTTTTGTGATATACCTATATTACCTTTTCACTTCTCCTTCAGCTATAACAAGTAGGGCTTATCATCTTTTAGGGAATAAAAGCTAACATTTTCTCAGTCTTTGTTTCAGAAGTCAGGGCTTTAAGCAAAAATATAAATAAAAAAAATAGAGCATCTTTAAAGTCAATAAAAATGTCATGAACTGTTAAATTCTCTTAAGCTGATGCAGATGTTTTTGACCATTATTACATATATAAACACATACACACACATACTATTCATAAGCGCATCCCTATTTCAGTAATAGGCCAAGAATACACTATAGTCAGAAAGCAAGAAGCAGGAGGTCAATCTCAAAATTAATAGTCTAATCTCTCTCTCTTAATTTGCTTACTCCAGTCTGCCAGTAAACAAGTGATGGAGGAACGAATGTTAGAAGACAACACCATAGTTCCAGTTTTTAATATTTTAAGGCAGTATTCTTCAAATGAAACAAAGGAGTCCCACTTCATCTTAGTTTTCATAAGATATACATAGAAAAGTACCAACAGAGCATACAAAAAGTCATTCTTAATAACTGTTATTAGAAAAGCAGACAAGCACCCTCCATATTTGAGGTACACAACTTTAAGCGATTAGCCTGATTAGAAACAGCAACAAAAATGAATTTGACAAAGTAAGTACAACAGAGATCTTGTGACACCACAGCACTGCTTGTCATAGTATTTAACTAGTAACAGAAAAGAATCTTGGGGACAGAATGGAAAGAAGGAGGAAACAGAAGAAAAACAGATGTCTTCATTACAAGTATTTTTAAAGTCAATATACGTACGTAAGAACTACCACCTTGGTCAACACTTCATAGTTTTAAGCTGGTTGAGAAGCATTTTGATGAAAAAAAATTCACACAAGAATTGTTCTTTTGATTCAGTGTATGGGAATAATGGATAAGAAGCCATAAGGTGAAAAATTAAATCCAGAATTCCCTCCTTAGGATAAAGGCAGCTATTAGTGGAAGAACAATAATAACTTTGAAAGAATTGTTTACATTTGCACTAAAACACACAAAAGATGAAACTCTGATACACTGCAAATCTTGCACTGATTCAACCAGAGTCAAAATTTCACAAATTTCAAAGACAAAACATCTAAATAATAGTCTTAACTGCTATGAAAATGCTATTTCATGTATGGCCATCTTCAAAATCAATACAGAGAGAAGTCACACTAAAATGAACTGTAATTCAGCAGATATCTCTTTGTATTCTATTCCAAAAATGCTTTAATAGACAAAATCCTTTTTCATAGTCCAACAGGGCTTAAATGATACACTGGTCAATCTGCACTCCAGCTGAATGATCTTGAGAACACCAGTACTATACAAAACAAGAAGCTGAAATATCTTATACAGACTTTACCTACACCAAAATGCCAAAAGCAGGGCTATTTCTCCATCAAATAGAACAGAAAGATTGGTATACAAACCACAGTGACTTCTTAAAAGAAGCCTTTTGAAATAACACATTTCCCACCTTAAGAATTTCAAGAGCTGGGGATGGGGACAAATCCCACATAGGTTCAAAATGTTTTTAAACACTGAATGTCCTTAAAACAAAAAAAGTCAGTGAACAAGAATTACAGCTGTTATATTGCCTGATGAGAGCATTTATGTTGTTTTTGTCAAGAAGTTGCTTGTATGTTTGGTGCCATTTTATAGTGCCTAATATTCTAGCAGCTTACTCTTAATAACTACTCAACAGCTGCAAGCAGCTATTCTATTCGTTTTTACTGGAATACATACAGCAACAAAATAGTTGTTTGGAGTGAACTCCCTGCTCTGGAAATCTACAATTAAATCGTCAAAATGTTTAAATTCCCCTCCCCTCCTTAATTTAGTCTATTCAGTAAATGAATTAGAAGAAAACAAAACATTCAAGCACTACAGGCATCCTGTAGTCATCAGCTCAAAGTCCCACAGGAAATGTGTGCAGCCCCCTCCAATTGGGTATAGCTGCTAGCATGCTTAACAGCAAAGCAGAAGTTCTCATTCTCTACAGGTTCATGGTCGTTCAGAAGAAGTGAGACTACATGAACAGAGTTCACCAAGATGTAAACAACATGGAAACCAAGGCTCGCTGCTTCTTACCTTCAACAGCAGGGTTTACTAAAGAAATAACTGCATTTCAACTGCATTTCATAGCCAAGGATTTCGGCGCACTCCAATCTTGAGCTGCACACTTACAAGAGACGTGGAGTACAAAATGAATTATGAACTCTTCTTTCAGATTTGTGTAATTTTTTATACGCCAACAATTGAGTGCGTAGGAACACGTAAGTATACAACATTAGCTCTAATTAAAATAAACACAGAGCAGACACATGCATTTTCTGAATACTATGTAAATCATATTGTAGAATAGCAAAACAGGATCTGTGGTGTAAGTAACGTGGAGTACAGGGAGGTGTATCTTCCTGGAGAAGGAGCTTTATATACAATGCTGTGAAGTGACAGACAAGCAACCCTGCATCTACATACAGTGACATACATAGTGACAGATTTAACAACAGCTCTTCAAATCACAACACAAGTGTCTCTTGCAAAATTCATTCTGTTTTAGTTTTAAAAGCACCCTTTCTGAATCATGACAGCTTTCCTATTTTTAAAATAATCACAACATACTTAAACTTATAGATAAAAGTCTGAGGAGATCAAACCACAAACTTCAGTCAGAGAATACCTTCTTTTGATATAACAAATGGTTTTCTCAAGTTTGACATTAGGCTTCCTTTTCCCACCTCCACTTCTTTTCAAAGCGTCTTTCTGCCCGTACTACTTTGACTCTCACTTTCCAAACTCTACAAGATTTGCCTGTTCATTGACTATGAAGTCTAACAGACTTAGCAACAGCAATTGCATATGAAAGAGAAAAAACACATACTACAGTGCTGCTCCTGGACACCTTCCCAACAGTAGGTTGCATAAGACTGCTTTCAGCAAGCAGTTGTGCCTTTGTGTTTTACACACATCTTAGCTTTTTTTTTTCCTTCATGAAGCTGTACAATCATTTGCTTAATCCATCTGAAGGTTTAGCATCCACCATATCCTGCATCTTCTCCCATAAATAAGGGTTTGGGGATTAGCCAAGTTGCTTGCTTAACTGGCATCAAAAATGTGGACAGCTTACGTGATTGATTCAAGCACTTACTGCTAAGCTATGCTTCAGTAGACTACTCTAGAGAACAGCAAAAGAGACACAGCTTCGCAAAGTTGTCGAAAACTGTTCCTTTTGAAGACAGAAGTGGCTTATCTAGAAAAATATATAAATGAAATGAGAATGCAAACATTTCCACGACGGATGGCTGCAGCAGCTGCTACTCAAGGATGGCTGTTAGTCTGCAGATACCATCTGTACAGAGACCAAGGTGCCTGGAGAAGAAGTACCTCACGTGGTAAAATGGTTTAAGTGGCCTTATTGACCTCACCTCCACTACCCAAAATTATTGCATGTTTTTCTAGGTAGCTTGAAGTTTGTTTGAAGCATGACAGGGTATGGAAAATTTTAGGAGGCCTTAGCATTCATCTTACTCCCCACCAAGAGGTTTATCAACTTTATTTGCTAATACTGTTCTGAACACTTCCTACCTCTCTCCAGTTAATGGCTCTGTAAGATCCTACCCACTTTTCCAGAAATCTACCCTGAATCTTTGTTGATGTCCTTTACTTTCTGTCCTACCAAAAAAAAAAAAAAAAAAAAAAAGCTGTTTTCTGTCTGAATATACCGGAGAGACTGAGAAGCCACCATTTGAGTGCAATCACTGGAAAAACCGAAGATCATTTTGCACGTGCCCCTACCCAACATAACTGGGCAGCCTGTATTTTCAGAAAAGCATTCAGGAGAAGAAAAGTCTCTGAGAACAGCTACACTTGATTTGTGGTCTCCATAGACAAACTATACATTTGAGTCAGGCCACATAACACTGCTATTAGGTTATAAAAATTGTCTTGAAAGTTACACTCAAGCAATATTTAGTAACATTATATATTATTTGAATGTTAGTGCTTGATTGATTGCCCTACTTGCTGAAAAAACAAACTAGCTATGGACAACAGAACTACACCTGACACTAGCAATTAGCTTGCTATAGAAACAATGTATTTTATCTTTCATTTTCCCATTACTTATTTCACAGTAGGGAAGCTCTCTATACTAAATGAAGTGTCAGCTACACCACTCAGCTACTCTATAGGAGCCAGGCAAGCTATCCACTGCCTTCTAATGCAACCTTCTTGGAAACTAAAGAAACAAATAAATCACTTTAAGGCAACCAAGTCAACACGAGGACCAAGAGAAGGCCAAAAATATATGTATGAAGGCAGGCCAGGAAATGGGTTTGAAGCTGGATTGAGACCTATGAAGTTACTTTCCCAAAACACCCCATCAATGTGACACAGAAAATCTGATACACAAAAAGCATAGGAGAAATTCTAGACTAACATTTTTGTCAGATATTAACACCCTCATGAATCTTTCTTTCCCCCCCAAGAGAATTAGGAACAATGTTTCATAACAAAAAACAAAAACAAAACAAACAAACAAAAAAAAAGCTATAGCTATATAAATCTAGTAATTTGCACTCTGCTTTTTTAACACCTAATGGATGCGGAGGAGTACTGATCATCAATATATTTTCCCAGTTAAACAGTAAACAGTCAAAACAAGGTGACAATGCCTCTGACAACCTCTCATCAGCTTTCATGTGCCTCTTTAAATCCTTAAAAGTGAAAAAGAAAACTGAGGCCACTTCCAAATGTGCAATTTGGCCATTACAGGATCTGTCCAGGTACACATGCTGTCTGTGAACTCTGAGGGCTGTCGCTTCAAGAAACAAAGTGACAAACCTGCACCTCTGACGCCATTTAATGTTTGGTAACAAAAGACATGCTTTGTAAGATCTTCTTGAAGATAACGTGCTTTGCTTACAATTGAAACATGCATAGAAAACTCCAAACCTTCTAGCTTCCTATCTTTGGTAGCCTTCCAAACAATACAATTAAAGTCGGTAACAATATGATTATGGCTGGCAAACATTCTCTAGCTTGGTAATGACAACTTAAATACAGTTGTCAGTTATCTATGATGAAATACCTCAATACTTTAAAAGTTATCAAATACTTTGTTTTTTTTCTTTTGAGATCTCTGAATCATTTAATTATCTTGACACCTAAGCTTCAAAATCAGATGGATCTTTTATCCTACGAGACAAAAGTCTGCTTTCATGAATTCCTTTTCAATCAAAACACTTCAAAAAAATATATTAATAAAAAAACTATTCCCGTCTCCATGTATTGATATGAGAATGGAAACATGAAACCATTGATATGTCTTTGCCAGGATTTCTTGGTTGTCTATAGAAAGCTCTATGTCTTCATCCCCCATCTTTTGACTTACAATGTGCTTACATTACTAAGTATTTTGGATGAGGAAGACAATTTCTTATTTTTCTGTCTCTTTCTTTTGAATTGACGTGGTAAAGTATTTTATTATTATTTACTGTGGGAAAAGGATTGACAAGTAACCATAGTATTAAGCTGAAAAATTCAGACACTAGAATCCATCTAGCATGTTTTTGAAGATTTTCTCTTTAATTTCTTCCTCTCCAGGCTTCAAGCTTTCTTTTAAGCAGAATATGCTGTCTCTGTCTCCTTAGGTTAGTTGTTCTTCTATTGCTGATAGTCATATCAGCTGTATTCACATAATAGACTTGCCAAGTGGGACTGAATGTTCCATTGATTTGGAAATGTCCTGAATGACTAAGGCTTCAAGTTTTGCTCATGTAATTAATTTAATTGGTATCAAATATTCTCAGTTATTCAGATCATTGAGATACTTTCAGCTGTACTTAAAAATTAAGATTAAAGTGATGTTTATGTTAATTACAATGTTCAAATAAAGTCAAGCTAGAAAGGCTGACTAATTGGGCCTCACAAGACATTTGGATACAGCAACCTTTTCAGAACTTTGAGTTGTTTGATAGGTAAATACTAGAAAAAGAAAAGAAATTTTACAGATCAGTTTCATGAATAGATTTGTGGAGAGACAGAAATAGGAAGGGAAATGCAGCAGCCTGTCTGGAAGGAGAAGTACTTACAAATTCTGAACATGCTGAAAAAATAGGTAAGTCAAGCCTTTCAACATATTCTGTTTTACATAACTGAAGATCACATAAGAGTCTGCCCATGTGATTTCCAAACAGCATTAATGCAACTCCAGTAATCCAGAAAGTGTGTCTCTTTGTGCAACTGAAGAAAAATGTCCGAAAATATTTTAATTTTTTTTTCCTGTTTAAAACAGTGACTTTACTTAGGGAGCAAACCCTATAGCCAACAACCTGCAGAAAGTTAAAAACAAACTATATGAGTGTTTAATATATAGGTAAGAACTCTAACTGACCACTTACTAATCTTTCTGGCATTACTGCTTATATTTAATTTTCCATAGCAAGTGTCTTTTTTTTTTCCCTTGGTTTCATGAGGGGTAAAAAGAAAAAAGGAAAAAAAAATTGCAGGCAGCATATATTTTTGCAAAATAGTTATTTTTCACTGAGCCAGAGTGGTGAACGATGAGAACCAGGGCTGTTCCAGTGATCTTTCTTCCCAGTCTCAAAAACAGCAGAGAAGGGGCAGAGGGGCAGCAGGGACAGTTGTTGGGTTCGGGTTTGTTTTTAAGACGAGGGGCAGCAAAGCGAGCCAGCACGAGACCGAAGCCACGCCCAGGCATGGGCGGTGCTGTCCCGGCAGCGCGGTGCTGTCCCGGCAGCGCGGTGCTGAAGGCACCGGAGCACTCACCGCGTCCCTCAGCACCTCCCGGCAGAGAGCAACCTCCACGCCAGGAGTCAACTTTGTGCCTACAGCACCAAGTTTCTCAGTTGCGCGTAATCCCACCCAGAATGCTCTTGCAATTGAGATTTTCTTCCTACAGAAAAAGATAACACAAAGCAGGGAGAAAGCGGCGCCACGTAATATTTAAATAAAGTCCTTTTCCTACACGCCGCTAATTGAGGGCGGAGAGAAAGAGTCCACAGAGACAAGCGCATCAGGCATCAACCGCATACAGTGTCAAGATCTTTTAACTCATTTACTGATCCTGTATCGCAGTCTCGGGGAATATTTGACTTTAGAAACGAAATAAATGAATAAAATGGATGTAAAATAATAAGAGAAAGTTAGAAATATTTACACACCGATATAAATACCATTAAAATGTCGATTTTTAAGCTCTACATATTCTTAAGTTACCGCTATCGGAAAACGCTCTTTGCAGCCCTCCAGCGGTGAAACACAAAGCACTGCCCGACAGAACCAGCCCGGCTCCGGCTGCTGCGAGGAGCTACCTGCAGCTTCCCGGGGCATCTCCGAGAGCCGGGAACCGGCACGGTTCTCAAAGGAGAAGATCCACGTGCGAAAGAGCATTACTTTAAAATACCGAAAAAAAATAAAGGGGCGAACAGCCTCGCTGCACAGAGCCGCCCCGCGTTATTTGTTTGCTGTCACAGACGCTGCGGTTCGCCCAGAGCGCCCCGCTCCCCCGGGACACACACGGCTCGAGCACCACAAGTACCGACCCGTTTCTTTCGCTCGCTCTCCGCTATTCGTAACTTGCAAAGTTAAGGCAACAAAGAATCACTTTCCTTCCAAAGTTGGTCAGCGTGCGATTCTTTGCGGTAAACAAACGAACCCAACAAAAGACAGCGGTAACTGAAGTTCTCCCTTCACACGCGAAGAGGAAAAAGGTGAACGCCCACGTTCAACAAAAGCAAACCAGAGGAGTTCCTAAGGGCGTGCAGCGAGCCGGGCGGAGCGCACGCGACCGAGTTCCGCCGCGGGGCCGAGGAGCAGCGCGGGGCGGCAGCGGACCCGGGAGCTCCACGGCGGAGCGCGGCCCAGGTGCGAGCCGCCGCGCTCCGGCGCCGCTCCACGCATCGCGCCCCACCTCCGTCCGGAAAAGTTGCGAGCAGGGAGCCGGAGCCAGACCGTCCCCGCCGCATCCCCAGCGCCGCCCGGCCCGGTACCTGCCTTTGGCGGCGAGCAGACAGCCCGGCGGCCCGAGAGGCGGCCCCAGCAGCAGCCCCAGCAGCAGCAGCGCCGCCGACCCCCCGCAGCGCCGCCGCATCCCCGCCGCGGCGCCGGCCCTCCACGCGCGACGCGGCGCCCTGCGCGGCTCCGGCTGGCTGCGGCGCGAGGCGGCGGGCAGGGAGGCGGGAGGAAGGTCGCCGCCGCTCCTTCATTCGCCCTCGCAGCCAGCACCGGGGCGGCTCCGGCTCCCGCCCCGGGACCGCGGCGACGTCACGGGGAGGGGATGCATCAATATTCATGAGCGGGGCGGGGGGCGCCGAGCTCGGCCGCCGAGGGACGGCGCCGCCGCGCCCGGCCCTGAGGAGAGCGGGGCGGGGCCGCGCGCGGGCTTGGGGGGCTCGCGCACCTGCGCGCGCTCTCCCGGGGCGGCGGGGCCGGGGCTGATAGGGGTGAGGATGGGAGGCAACGGGAAAGCCCGGGCGCGCATGAAGCTACTCAGGTTGCCCCGGCTGCAAGGGGTCAGCTATACACAGGGCACAAGGAACTACCGCAGGGGCGCTGGCTCCCCGCGAAGCTCGCTCCGTGCTCAGCTGTTGCCTTGTTCGTGCCCCAGCCCGTGCGTTGTGCATCAGAGTCACCGCTCTGGGAAGCGAGCGCGGCAGGAGGCACGGCTGATGCACAGCTGCTCATCACGGGGCTGCGGGAGGGCTGGTACGCCTGCTGGTACGCCCTACAGAAGGCCCAGGCTGCTCTGACACAGCGCCGGGTGCCAAAGAGTGAGGGTCTGTCCAACGCATGCCCATGCCACAGCTGCATAGGTGGCATCACAGCCATTGCACAAGATTGGATGGGTGTGGGAAAGACCCTTTAATCTTTTTCATTAGCTTTCTCTCTGTGTATGGCTCAAATCCCTTTGCATAGATGGGGAGTATGATTCCCTCCTCCCACCCAACAACCAAACAGAAGTGGGATGAGACATGGCCATGAGGCGCGAAGCCCCTTCCCCAATCCAACAGGCAGCATTTATCAGCTGGAGAAGGAAGGAATATACATTTTCTACTCCACCTCACCCAGACAAATGCTTTCCAAGTTACACTGGTTGGGATAAACTTTTGATGCCCTTTCTGCTTGCTCATCTAATTAGAGCTACGGAAGCTGCTTTCTTGTAGTCCCTATTGCAAGGCGGAACAGAAAGGGACAAAGGAAAAGCAGAAAAAAAGAAGCAATAAGATAATTTGGCATACCAGGCAACTGCTCAGGGAACACTTTTTGCCAGCATTCCATTTCTCATCTATTTACAGAGGATGATTTTTTTCATGAGAAGTTTGGCCATTATAAGACAATGGCTGTTAGTTAAGAGGCAATCTCTCCATCCCCAAAGCACTGTGTCATAACAATGTTTGCTCCATGTGCCTAGCAAGGGTTTCCTGCTAACAGCCCCAAACCCCTCCCAGGACTTGGTGCAAGGCATGGTCCCTGGTACCCAGCTGGGAGCACACCGCTGCCTGCCCTGTGAAGCTGGCTGGATTCACTGCAGCCAATTCCATAAAGATACATGCGGTGCTGAGCGCCTAATTAATATACTTCTAGGGGTGAATATTAAATATAGTGCAGGGAGGTTTAACTATCAACGTGAATGGGAATTACAGAGTAATTTCATGTTGACCTGTCCAAAATTGTCCGCATTTATAGCAGACTGACAAAAACTGCAATGAAATACAGTGAACCTTAAAATTTGTAAGATTTTTGTTTGTTTACTAATGTTTGTTGCAAGCAGCTCCAGAAGTCTGTAATACAACCTCCCACTTGCTGAAAAGTTAGGAATACAACCTATGGATTAACACATCTAAACAATGCATATCTAAGCTCAGAAATGCACTCGGGAAGGTATTTTCATTCACTGAATCAGCAAGACTTAGGAAGCTAATTGGTTAATATTCCCTTTTAAGTATTAGTGTATTAATCTTTATTATGATTAATTTGGTGATGAAATCCAGACAGTGGCCTTACAAGGCGGATGCTGCACAAGATGACCTCCCTTTCCTTAGCCACCTTACAGACTAAACAAGCAAACCCGATCAGAGCAGTGAGACAGGACACGTGTTCTCCCATTCCACAGGTAGGGAGCTGAAGTACAGATGATGAGGAGACTTCACCTATAGATGACATAATATTGGTGTCAGAGTCAAAAACTAACTTCAGCCCTTGTACCTTAATCAACTCTGCTCTTCTTTGTACTTTACCGTACTTCTCTATTGCAACAACAGCCTGAGCATTCTGCAGTCTTCTTGTGGTGTTGTATCCCAGTGATAGGGGAAAGTTGGATAGAAATAATTACAAATTATGATGATATAGAACTATACAAAAATTTAACTTAAACAATTGCCGTTAATACCTACATTATATGCTACTCTGCAACCAGGTGCGGCCATTAACTTCTACAGCCTACTGCAGGGCTTGAGAAAGCAAAAAGGTTGGAAATCCTTTAGTCATTCTACTCTGTTGAATCACTGTGCACTGCAAGGAGCATATATTTCAGTCCTTGCTTATATAAATTTCTGATAGAGCCATTACAGGAGGAAAACATACCATTTAATCTCAAGTAGGACATTACCAAAAGGTTACCTCTGACCTGAGACCCATCCATTCCTGTGTCTAGAACCATCTGAGAAAAGCAAGAACCCACACTGAGAAGTGCAAAAAGTCACTTCATGACATGTCTTATTGGTCTTGTAAAATAGAAATTATAAAACAAAGGGGAAAAGGTCACAATCATGCATTCACTGAGAATTATTGACATGCACTTGGTGTCAGAGGCACTCAATCAGAAAGATCCATTTCAGTCTGGAGCCATAAAGATTATTTTTCTCATAATTTCCCCAGTGTGAATTCAGGACACTGGTGGAGAAGAGGATTTAACCCCGAGAGACAGTTTGCTGAAGAAACTTGAGTAGCTCCCAGGCCAGGGTCAATTCTATCTCCCCACTGGGGCATTGAGGTGGGGTTTTAAACCATTCTGATGGTCATGTTTTCTAAATAAGTCAATAATATCATGGTGAATATCAGTTATTCTAAGTAAAGAAGTGACAGTTTAGCAGAAATATTCATCATTCCAGTATAGAATGGTAGTACTATGTTGTTAAGGGTAGTACATTTAATTACAAACAAACAAAAATGTAATCATCAAAAATAATGGAATTCTTGGAAAAAAATTCTTTTCCAACGTAAGAAAAGTTGTAAAGTTGCCAATCATACCTGAGATTTCAGTGCATTAATATATACAGTTCAGATCCTACAACAAGCCCCACTGCAGCGTTCCTTATAGAGACAGTCTTAGGTTCTTTATTGCTTTATTTTAAAATATTGTTCTATGTTTGCATAACACTAAAATTGGGAAACACGACTTTATTGGGTGCTGAAAGCCATGATTTATACAATATTAAACCTAATCTATAGTTTAAAATGAATATATAGCCACAGGAATCTAGATTTGATTGCACTTAGGAGAAGTTTATTTGTTGCTAAAGAAAATGGAAATATGTTTTCCTGTTGGAAAAGCACAGGGAGAGGAGAAGAGTGGAATAGAGTGTGCATGCTGTTTTAAAGAAGAAAATAGATTTAAAATATAGCATTATGAAGCATGCATTTTAATATGATACGTTGAAGTCTGGTTTGCAATCACAAGGTAGAGAAATAATCAGCATCCACTTTTCTAATAGAATGGAAGTAGGATTTATTTCTGCTAGTCCTACAAAATAATGGTTTTCATGTGCACCAAATTCATCAACAATGACACTGATGTAGTTTTTTCTTTAAAGCAAGTTTGAACTAGGCCCGGGGTCTTCCTGATTAGTTTTTCTTTTGCTCCATGGCATTAAACCTGCCTTGAGTGTTAGAAGAACGGAACAAAATGCTGCAGCACTTTGCCACTGCTACCACAGGTTTCGCTGCCTCTCTAGAAGTTTGCAGGCATTTCTCTAGAGACTTAGGTCAGTAGCTTTCAATAAATAAGCATGGTGCCCATCAAGTTGAATAGAACAAACAGCCTTAGACACGAGTTTAAATACAAACATTACTTTCCATTTATGCTGCAACTGCTAATGTGTTAAGCGGAAGAAAATATATTTAAATTATTTATTCTTAATAAATGAGCCATCTGAATAATAAATAAATGTGTTCTGTGATCCTTGGGAAGTTTTTTAAACAGAAGGCTCTTCTACAGTGGAAAAAAACACATGGAAGGTGGGCAAAGACCCATATTTGCTAAAATAGCATTAAGAAGTTAGCCAAAGCCAAGTAGCTGCAAAGTTGGAAATCAACTCTGCCACCACCCTACTGCATCATCCCTTATTACTTGTGTATGATGTTGTAATTCCTATTTAAGAAAGCAGATCAGAATTTTGAAAGTATATGGAAGCCTACACATTCTAACCATTGCAACAGAAAATAAGCAAATAGTTCCTCATCTCTCATAGCTGAAGCTTTAACACATACTCTTTGCTTTTAAACTCTCTGCTTTCATCATGCTCTTAAATTGCAATAGATATTGACCTTACTTTGGCTCCATAAAAGACACATGATTTTTGTTGCTATTCCAAAAGCAATATTTGTTTTAAACATTTTATGAACCTTGCTTGGTTTTTATAATGTGAGATTGCTAAATAAAATCATGTTATATGTTAATTTAATCTCACCTAATCAGAAAAATAGCCTTTTGATGGGCACCTGCATAAAGCACTTGTGTCTGGCAGAAAACGAACAGGGTAGTTTGGTAGGAGATGTGACCCCATTCTGAGCTAGTGTCCTGTTACAGCCATGCTCCTGCCTGTGCTTTCTTTGGCATGAATTATATAGCAAGTCTTGACAGCATATTCTGAGAACAATCAGAATAGAGAACAATCAGTTAGAGAACAATCTTGCAGTAATTTTTGCAATATAGTGATCTTCTATCAATTTTTTTTAGTGTCTATTTAGATATTACCTACCTAAATTCCCCATAAAATTTTAGTTGCAGATTTTAATCTCCCTCCTTCACAGACAGAATGATTTCATGCACAACACTGTGGTGAATCTCCAAAAATACCAACAAAGCATCATATTCATGTAGTCTACTGATGGAATCCACAGCCAATTGTTTGACTCTTTATTAGTGTTTTAATGAAAATAATATTCTCACTCTTTTAATAATACATGAGATCTGCTAGGTATTTGCCTTTTCATTTTCAGTGAAATGAAGTGCTGAGTACTGTAATCCTTATATGGTGTTATCTGTTTTGGATCTTTCATTTAAGATGTTATTTTACATGATTAAATTAGATTTTGGAAGCAGAAATCATCATTTTATTTCCATAGCAATAATGAGAGTGTCAGCAGAGTACAAGGAACTGAGTAAATCTTTTACTAATTTTTGATGAATGTAGCAAAGGGTTTTAATTTTGACATGAGGAGAAAGATAAAGTAAAAGGTAAAAAATAATTCTTAGAACAGTGAATAAATACTTTTCTTTCAGCCAAGTCTTAATGTCAACGAACTTAAACCAGGAACAAAGTGAATAAATGTTTGTTTCATTTTGTGAAGATGGTCCTTCAATCACTTTTTGATGCCTTTTTCCAATCAGAGTGTGCCACAGGTAAGCATGCTGTTTCAGGTTATTTCTCACCAGGCAGAAAGATTACTACCTCCAGCCTGACCACCATCACTTCCCACATCCACTCACCATAATTCACTTTCTCTTTGGCCCCAAAAATTTAACCTAGGCTTTGTCTGACTATTCCTAACTCCGGACCTACAATGTACTCGTAGTCTTACAAAAATCAAAAAGTTACTGTTGTGAAAGGTTTTATTCCTATCCCAGGTAAGTTTACGGAAGTGAGGCCAGACATCAGTCAGGCCATCTCTGGCCAAACGCTAAGAAGGGCAGGATAGGGATTCTTGTAAAGAGCAGGAACCGTGAGGTAGGTACAAGTCAATAATGACAACTTTTTAACCTAGCTCAGAAACAGCCAGATTACTGGAATAAAAAAAAATAACAGCTGTCTAGAAAGGTTGGCAATGCAATCTTACATTTAAACTCTTGGCTGTTGTTTTCAGGTAAGCTGCCACATTTTGCCTTCTCCCCACCCACCATTCTAGTTTTTTTGAGAAAGATTTCAGTGGAAAAAATAATGAATCATGAAAACAAGATTCCAAAACAGCTAGGATTCTCCTCTATCTCTTTTGAGAGACTCTTCTCAGTGTCATTCGAGCTATTAAATAGGTAACAACTCTTCTCATCTCTCTTATTCTCCTGCATTTGCAATTGAGCCCCAGAAGCAATAAACCAGTTTTTATTTTGCTGCTAGTACAACACTGGATGACCAAAGCTGCCACAGTGGGCCACAGGACCTAAATGAGCCTTTGACATAGTGTAGTCTTACCCATTAGAAAGGTGATAGATCACAACCACGTGGTGGCTTGCATCAGATCGAGAATGAAAATGTAACGTAGGGTGCCTAGCACAAGTGTGTAATGTCCTCTTCATATTACTAGATCATAAAATTGGTGCTGATTTACAACCAGCTGAACTAAGACCTTTCTTTGCAACCATTTTTGTTATAAGCAGAGAAGCAAAAAATGCGGCCTACTGGAACAGTGTGTCAGCTCCACCTGGGATGGACTTCGTGCTTGCTGAACTAGAATGGCTGCACTTTACATAACAGCAAATATTCAGAGGAAGTGGGGCCTTCATCATGCCACCAAAACTGCAGCAGTCTTAGTCTTGGAAGCAAATGCCATCACCCAAAGACACAGTAGGCAAATTCTTAAACTCTTCAAAGCATTTATTTATTGTTCCTCGTGTACTCTCCTTCAAACTAATGAATTTTCTGCTACATTCCAGTTTAGAGGACATGCATTTGGTAAACAGCACGATATAGTTAGAGATAGAAATTGGTACCCTCTTGGGAGGTTTATGGCCTATGTCAACTCATGGTGCTCTTCTGTCATCTCTGAACAGACTTTTAGCAAGATATGAATCCCTGCAGGGGGGGATGGCTACTTGAATTCATACATGAATATGGCTACTTTAATGCATGGAGGGGGAAGAACAATAAATATCCAATATAACCTTTGAAGCCCAACTAAAAATGCAATTTGGAAAACTTTTAGAAGTACTGCCCTCATAAGACCCTATGCATAACAAATCATGCGTAGGGTCTGCTTTTCATGCCCTTTACCTTCTTTAGAAGCTTTTCATTTCTCATACATTTCCCCATGTTCCAGAACTTTTTAAATGAACAATCCGTTTTTCGTCTCCACCCTCAGTATTCTCTGTATTAATCGATGTTTTCTATTCCTACTTTCTTCTAATTTTTGTATATTTTCCCAATATTTCCCAAAATTCTTGGAGCAAAGTGTTAGAGTTTAAAGTAATGTTGACTGGTATACAAACTGCGAGGTTGTAGCAAATTTGGGACATTCCAAACTAACACTTAAATAGCCTCCACTTATTCATCAGAGAGCAATCACAGATTCCCTTTACAAATTCACAACCTTCAAAATGGAATGGAAACAAATCACAACCTTTGCAGGAAAAGAATATTCTAATACACAAATTAACATCCTTGTAGTTGATGCCTTGCCTATTATTCAACTACCAGCTTATCATACCAGACTGAATGTCAAAAATGATGTGGATTTTCCAGTTACTATAAACTTTCCTCCTCAAGCTAAATTTGAACCAACTACTCTCTATGGATGTAGTTTATTTTCTGATTCATTTTTTTAATAATTTTCCTTTTTCTCCATGTCTAATTTCTCTTGATTATTATAATCACATAATCTTATACTTTGTCAATTTCATTTGCACTCTTCTAATGAAAACCTTCTGACAGTAACCATTTTAGATTTTATTCTGTTTGATTTGAGATGCAAAGGGCTCTTGTATTCAGGCTGATCACTTAACAAGACTTGATATTTAAAGAAGGTAATAATTTCATTAAGAACATAGGTGAAGAGCGCCATCCAAAGACACACAGAGCTCAAGGCATACTAGAAATTCAGAAGAACCTGGGTGTAGTGAGTCACAGAGCCTGTGAGGTGTTTCTTTTTCCCCTCTACATGGGATTTAATACAAAGAAAAAAATGCAGATTACATTAAAGTCCAAAGCAGGTAACGTATCTGCATCACAGGTTATTAAAGTACTTGGATAATCTTTTCCAACAGTACCTCACATTCTGCATTTTTATCATTCATGGCTTCTGTTCTGAAAGTACTAGTTTCCTGTGCATTGACTGTGTTCTTCTTGTATGTAGAAAGGAAACTATGATGATTCTTGTGCTGTATCAGTGACTGTATCGCAAAGATGAACAGAAAAATGGATTGGAAACTAGCTGTTGTTGAAATGCAGTGATTTCCGAAGATGATAAATAACGGTAAAATTACATCAGAGAGATTCAGCACAGAAATACATCCACACAGCTATCCACATGAATCTGCGAAATTCAACTTTAACAAAAATCACCTGAAACCCCAAAAATAAATTGCAGTCAAACCCTTATAAAAAATGAGTTTGAGAGGACCAGAGTGACTTCAGAGGGGAATCACATTTACAGGGCAGAGATAGCAGATCTATCATTCCAAGAGGTGAGATGAATTCTTAAACATGTAACCACATCCATCTGGCTTTCTGAACTAAATGAAGTAAAACCACCCGAGTTCAAATCCTAGAATAATTCCAGACGCAGTGCTATCCCTTCAGCATAGATTCAGATGAAAAAGTATTTTTCTTACTTACAGGAAACTATAAGACATCCAAGGACAAATAAGCAACTAATTTTGTCAGAGAGAAGAGACCTTCAAATCTGCAGTATTTCACACTGTTGTTTGTTAACTGGAATTGTAGCTAGAACCATAGTTCACTTACTTACGCCTTGGCTCTCCACGGTGGCTTTGAGTTTTCAGAAGGGCTAATCCCTCAACTGTGAGAATGATAAATATCTTGATTTTTTCAATTTCCCAAAACGAGAAGGTTTATTATAAACACTACTTGAGCAAGGAACCTATTCCTATATGTGATGTAGTTTGGGGCAAAATATCTCAAAGGAGGCAGAAAGGATTCTCTTGGGTGCATTTTTGTGAGCAAAACTTAAAGAGTATCCCAGTGCTACTCTGCCTCGCTGACTGATGCTAACGTGATATTAAATGGTCATTACCAACAGATGCCAGTAACTTGGAGAAACAGTTCACTGAAACACAGTGCATCCTAATAGTCCCGTTTTCTATCACTCTCTTCACTGCTAGAAAAGTCTTATAAGCTGCTGCTTGAATGAGGTTAAATGACTTATTATGCCCATTTCATCCACTCACTTCCTGGCAACACAACATAGGATTTTGGATTAAGCATATGTATTTTTTTTTAATTATTTTTTTTTCCATAGAATATCATTAGTGAAAATGCCCTGGTTTAGAAAATTATATTTTGCTGCTCTTTCAGGAAGAATGTTGGTCTTCCAAGCAATTGAGGATTTCTTATTTTGAGGGTTGCAGATTTCAGGCAAAGCTTGTGGTAGGCAATGAATTCAAAATGAGTTTATTAGCCCATTAAGTGACTCAAATACTACAATAAATGGACCAACAGAATAAAAAGGAAATGCAGCAGAGCTTTTTCTCAGACAACTGTACTTTCTTACTATCTCATTAGTCTTACTGCAGAGTCTGCCAATTTCCCAGTGAAATTTCTCATCACCAATAAACAGTAAGCAAGTATTGCTTAGCAGTAGCCCAGCATGATTAGCATTTGTATTGCATCTATCACTAGTAATAAGAAAGCAACTTCTATGTTTTAGTACTTCACAGCTTGAAAGGGCTGCAACTTAATTTTTGTAATGTGAAAAATTATTGTCATACAAAAATTATTGTTCTCCAAAAGCTCCTAGAGTTTGGTAGTTACCAATTCACAGATAAAGCAAAAGATGTGATTGAATTACCAAAACAATTAAGCAGTGTGAAATTATTTCAGATGTCCTTGGATCAATAAAGAATGCTGTGTGCCTTGAATAACTTAGCATTGCGTGTTAATCAATAGGAATGATTGATTTTCCTAAAATATTTTTCAATAAGTCCATCATTATTTTTCCTTCCTTTGATCAGAGGTTTGCAGTGCCAGCAATGCTCCAAGGAGCCATGCTCTGAATGCAAGATGAATGCAGTTCCACCGTGAAAGAGAAAGCAAAACTCACAGCACCGCTTCCAAGAGGGCCACCAGCTCCTTCCCATCACCATGGCCCTTCCCACCAGAGCCTCCAAAGCATCAATAGGACACCTTTGGACAGTAGCTGTAGGACTACACAGAGCCATCACCTCTGCTGAGTTCTAAGATAGCATAGGAAAGGAACTTAGTGTGCAGGAGCCATTGAAGCCCTGTCACAACTGAATCAACTGTGACCTGACCAAGGTGGCAGGCTGCTCTGCATCCCGGTACTGAGACAATGTTATGTCTCAGCATGTATGGAGACAGAAGCTGAGCACAAATAGATTACATTGCTTTCATCTGGACTCACTGGTTCTGAGAACTTCTCAGACAAAACATTTCTCACAAGTTTGTCATTTGGTTAAAGTAATTGATCTCACATCCCATTGGTATATGCAAATACATTGGTTCATCATCCAGAACATTTGATATATGCTTTCCATTTGTGCATATACATCATCACTCCAGGGCATTTTTCAAGCAAAACTAGTTGTTCCACCTTGCCATGCCTTTTTGGCACTATGGAGCAATTGTAGAGTATGTGAATGGGATTCTTGTCAAATGACTTTAAAACAGAGGATGTGGGCCATGATCATACCTTGTGCGCTCCAGTGCTTAGTGGTCATTCGACCTACAGGATTAGGTCGAGGTAAAACTGCAGACTGAAGTTAAGTTTATGAACTGTGTATAGTGAACAACTGGGGCAATAGCTTCTCAATGTGCAGCTTTATTTATTAGACTTCCACAGCACTTGTAAGCTTATGCAAAGCACAAGTGTAATTTACTGATATGTAATTAATTTTTCCTATGTCTCTATGGAAATGAAAACCAGCTTGATAAATGTGGTGCATTTTTCTTTAAATCAAGTATTTTAAAATTCTGGAAGTGGAATATAAGGAAGTCTGGGCATTTTTACTATTCTAAAATTCATTCTTGCTACTGCCCATGGCCTCTTTCCTCCATTTTCCTTGCCCAAGCTATTTTTACTAAGGGTATCATGCACGAAGACCTAATTCTTGGATGGTGACTTTGCACTTACATTTCTTTCCTTACATGCACGCTAAGTTTTGCAGGTTTTCGATCCTAGCTGTATAGGGTGCTGTCAAATATTGATCTAATTTGTGTAATTGGTTTTGTATATTTGCTCTGACACAAGGATTTAGTAATCTTCTGGTGAAAAGCATTTTTGCATTCTAGATAACTTAAATATCTTCCTAGTACCTAACAGTTTAAATGTGTACATATGAAGTTTGCATTCTACAAACCTTTCAGTGATTAAAACTTAATTTCCAAATGTTTGCAGGAGTTGAACAAAGTCAACCTGAATAAAGATTTCAATCCAAATGGATGAAGGTGGATTTTTTTCTAATGCTTATCCAGCTTTATCCATTTTGCCTTAGTGAATATCAGCAGGTTAACACATTCTAAATAAATGTAAAGGGATTTTATATACTTTGAGTGCTTTTGTAGAATAAATTCAACTCTTCAGAGGAAAAAAAAGGCTGAATTAATTATGAACAAATGACATTCTTTGTAAAATAAATAGATACATAGACACATAAATCAATAGCAGAGGTTGCAGTAACCTGAGGAGTGTCATAGCCTTTGCTTCAGCCTTTAAGAAATTATGAGCAAGTCACTACATTGTTTCTTTCTGTAACTTGTCATACCAATTAGTCTTTGACAGAAAACTGATATCTCACAAAAAAAATTATAAAAACATAATTACTACTTCGGCATCATTAATCTGAAAGAGCAATGTTTCTACATAAATGGAAATGAATTAGGAAGATTTGCCAGTCCACCATATCTCAGATGTGCAATAAAACTGTTAATTAGCAGAACTGAAACCTTTGTGAGGCCTATATAGTGTTGTAATCTCCATCAAAAAAAGCAAGTCTCAGAGACTGACTGTAATTCTGGCCACGTTACCACTTCCCTGGGAACTCTCAGAACCCAACATGTCCTACAGCATTTTCCTTTGATAGCTGCAGCTGTCAGTTCCCTGATCTCTTCCCTTTTCACTCAGGCTCCTCATGAAACAAGAAGCAGGACAGAACCTTCCCTCCCCACTCCACTTCTTCTCATTTGGATGCTCAATTTTCAAGGAATATGTTTATGACTAAATTATTTCCAAGGAAGATTAAAAGCATCTTTCTACCTGCACACTGTCTATCATCTGGTATCTTCATATTATTCAGTGAAGAAGCTATGTAGAAAATAAATCTGGATTGGTGATTAGTCCTGAATGCGAGGTAATTACTGTCTTGTAAATACAGCATCCTGTGCTAGCAATTTAGTTTTTACAGATTAACATAAACCTTACAAAGGCATCTGATGAAGTAGCACAGGTTAATGAGTCAGCTTTCAAGAATGACAAATATGAAGAGAATGGGAAAAAAATTAAGAAGACTGAAGACAGTGAGATCAGAGGTGAAGGAATTTTGCAATTGTTATTCATCTTTCCATATCAAAGACAGCTTTACATGTGAAAGAGCTATAAAATTTGACCGCAAAGAGAGTAATAGTACACTAAGTTTAGAAAATAGCTGGGAACTTGTAATGTTGAATGCTGCTGAGTCCTCAAATACATTTCTTTTTGTTGTGTGAAAAAGGTCATTGCTACTTTTGTAGCTAAACTGTCTACAAACACCTCAGCTATTGGTAGTAGATCCTTGTGGAAAACTAGCTCAAGATGGAAAAGTGTTGCACAACCATCACTACCAGGTATGCGAGAGCTCTAAACAAGCAATAAGAGAGCTTCTACTGAAAAAAAATCTTCGCTGGTCTCAGAGCTATGGGGAGTTATTTCTTGAGAAGCAATGCTGATTTCTCAGAGCAGAACACACAATGTTTCCTCTCAGATGTACTGTGAAGAGGAAGTGGGATGAATTATCACAAAAGAAACAACATAAATGATATTACAGCTTCAATGTTATAAGTTTTATTTTGCATAATTAAGTATTGATTATTTGAGGCTTCTGAGAAAAAAAATAAATCTGGTTGTTTTCCTAAGAGAACTATATTGATATTTTAGATTTTCAGTTCACATGGTGCTCCATAACAGGAACAGCAAGACTGAAAAAAAATGAGTAATTCCTCCAAAATTTATAATTCTGGTTTTGCTCTCGAATTGCTAACATATGAACTAGATTTTATCCTAGACTACTAATTACTATCCTGATAAAAAACTCTATTGTAACAAAAACATTTAATTTATAGAAAATTTTAATTGCAGCAGTATAAGTAATTTAAAAAGACAGCTCATTTCAGACCCATGGAATCCACAGAATCAACTACAACAGATTTCTTCAAGTTTCACCTTAAAGCCAGACACCCAAAGGCTCAGAACAAAATCCAGAACATTCAATTAAGCCAAGAAATCCATCTTAATCTAGCTTGAATCAAGCCATATATGTGAAATAAAGAAAAATAAAGTCTAAAACTTATTTCTCAAGACAATATTTGCAAAGTGGTGAATTGGCCTTCTTTAAGAGGCTTTGGCATGAATCGTTTGTAACCAGTTACTCTGGGGCGCAACATCTCAGGCTGAGTGAGCAGCGTTCATCCATTCAGGTGCAGATCAAGCAGTGGATCTCAGAGGTCTCTGCTACACTCCTAATTAAAACAGGGTCAGGAAATGAGCTCAGGCACAGATGTTCAGTGATTTCCTTGACTTCTCACTCACTCCATGACCCTTTGCTGGCTCATGCCATGTCACAGTCTCCCAAACTGTAAGGGCACATTTTGGGGAATAGCTTACCATTACCAATAGGCCATGGAGACAATAGCTATGGGGAGTCCAGAGATGCAAAGCCAGTGGCACTGAGGAAAGTGCATAGATATTTCAGATATAATTATGGTGTCTTTGCTTTCGTTGTTTACATCAAAGAGAGATCTTGGGTATAACACAAGATGGTATTATATACTGGTATTTTCTGGTATATACCATTTTGAGAGGTTTTTTTTTTTTTTTTCCCTGCATTTCATCTATTTCCTGAGTTTAAAGAAGGCTTTACTCATTCACTAAATATTTACTACTCTTACTACAGCTAACAAATACAGCTTTGTTCTGTTTCCCTTTTGTCTGTTGTTTGTAAAGATTTTGTTCCTTGCTCAACTGCATGTGCTGTAAATGGCATCTTCACTTAAAGATAATGCAACTCACCAAACTTGAATGTTTGGTAAAGTTAGCTGCATATGTAACAAGCTAATTATTTCAAGACATATGAAGTTTGTAATTCAGACAGAAGGAAGATTTAGAAAAATAATGAAATAAATATGTATATGCCACCCATTATCAAGAGGAAAAAGTATGGCTAAGTCAGCATATGGGCTGCTAAAAAAGGGGATTATTATATTGTGCTGCATTTTAAAAAGAAAGATACATTCAAATTGATTATTTCTTCTCATTTCACCAATCTATATTAAAATAAAAATATTGCCTAGATTCAGTCACAGAGCAATCAGAAAGAGATGAGAGATCAAATGAACAAAAATGACTTTGAAATAGGAGAAGGGGAAGATATGAGTTGTCTTCACAAAAAACTAACAGAAAATAAGTGAACAGTCTCAAAAAATCAGAGATTACAGTCAAGGTTAAAAGGCATATGGGGACTAGAGACATATTATGTCTCAGCAAGGCCTACTAAACAATGCTAATGAAGAACTTTTGTAGCTAAGTGTTTAAAGTAAAATAAGCCATGCTTTCAAAGATGGAGAAGTTTTACAAGAAAATCCTCATCTCATTCTCACCTTTCCAGCCTACTTCCATAGATTCTCTAAGGATGCAGGAGAATCTGAACCACATGGTCTATTAATTATACTATAGCATTTTCTACTGAAAGATTTAAAAACATTTTTTCAAACATGTAATTAAGACTAATAATTACTGTCTCTTCATAAAGGTATTAATACCTTTTAACAGAAGACTTTTCAAAAATAAAAGGTTTGAGTGCCCCGAACGTGATCACACAGCAAAACCATTATGAAACAAACACTGTTCTCAGAAGGCGAAGGAGAGCCACCAGCAGCACTGCCCCCACCAGTGGAGGGCAGCTGCCCAAGTGCACATCAGGCTGTCCTACCTGCCATCAGTGACCACCCCTCTGGTGGAAAGAAAACCATCTCACAGAAGTGAGATGGCAAAATGAGCAGGAATTAAAGAGGCAAATGTCAAGCACAAGGAATTTAGGGGGCAATCTCACCTACGGAATATCTATCAAGGCTGCCTCTAGCACACTGGTATTTAAGTACTCACGTCCATGAGATGAAAAGGCATGGAAATACCGCAAAGGGATTATGAAGAGGCTGCAAGAATGTCTAGAGAACCAAGAAATACATTTTGCACAGACCAAGTAAGAATTCAGTCTATTAATTTTGTCAAAACAAATTAATTAAATCTGGAATTGCAATGGTAGTATCAACCTAAGGAAATTATAAGGCCATTTAATTTTGCAGACAAAAACAGGAAAACTGCCAAGAGCCAACACTAGAAATAAGATATATATTTTTAAATAATTAATTAGTTATTGGAATTGATTACCAAGAAAGCTGAGAAAAACTTCAACAGCCAACATCTTTAATGCAAGGCCAGCTGCATGAGAAAAAAAAAGTCTAAGTGAAGAAACAGAATATTTAGCAGTTAGGTCAGCTAAACGATCGTAATGATTCTTCGTGACCTCTAAGGCCATGAATCAATATGAAACATGTCACTTCTGTGCAGCAGCCTCCTGATTTTGTACATGCTAAGTGTTGTGGTCCTTTGCTCAGACCTTCCTGCTTTTTCAAGAGTAGCATACCTCAAAGAAACAACATCTAAAGGAAGACATCAGAAGAAACTTCACAGCAGGGAGAAGATGAAAATTCCCGATCTCTAGATGATTTGCCTGTTTCCACAAATTCCTTATTTTTTTTTTCAAAGTAATTAAATAGAAATGTACCAATGGCCATTTTATCAGCCACTTTCTTCTTAGCTTTCAGACTTATTGAGAAGAATTTGAGCTCCTTAGTCCGCATAGCAAAACATTACCTGCATGATCAGTGGACAGGACAGCTTAGTAAATAAATGATCACAAAGGTGAGGAATTAGTCTTCAGCCAAGTCCAAATGGTGTGGAGGAGTGCCACTAATGTAAACTGTAGTCCAAGACTGGTAGTTCATAACTGTCCTACTCAGTGCACTCAAGAACCTTCACAACTGGTAGGTGGATGACCAAGACTAGACTATGAGTACTATGAGTGTCTTTCTTTGGTGATTTTCATGATCTTTTGGTTCAGCACCATTACCTCTGTGACAGACAAGTTTCACCTGTTTTTCTAACAACAGCAGTTACAAACTTCTCAGCAGCGCAGGCAAAATAACTTCTTTTGTGCACAGCCTCAAAGGCAGCAAAAAACCAAGTGCTGATGAACAAGTGCTGATGCTGGAGACAGCCATGGCTCCCCCTTCCCTGGGCAGGTGCTGCTGGCACACACTCTGGATCTCAGAGAAGAGCAGGCACAGCCCGGCTGTGTCACACAGCAGTGCAGGTGCTCAGCAGAGCCCAGCAATGGGCAATGCCTCACACCCAGCTGGGCCGCTGTCCTTGCAGAAAGGAAGAGAGCATCTCCCAGCTTACTGCTTCACTCTCCCTCAGAGTTCTAGCTGTGCCTGATTTCCAGCTTTCGACCTCACTACCTGTTTCAATTAAAATCCAAAAGAGCTCCTACTGCTATAGCAATATAGATAAATCAAGCCCTTTGACAATGCCACCAAAAATTTAAAAATAATAAAATAAAATTGCTATTTACTCTGTCAGCAAATATTTTCAAGGTAAAGACCTGCATTTGGTAATCTCCGCAGACCACTGGGAAGTCAGAACTATAGTTCTTCTCTGATAAATAACTCTCCTGAGCATCCAGAGAGGTAAGTAGTGGCCCCATGAGTACAGAAAGCAGGAATTTAAAAGACTGGGACAAAACATAACTGAAAAAAAGAGGTAAAATACAAACATGGAACATGCTACATTGTTCTGCCACAATTTACGTGCTTAAAGACGTAAAAAAATAACATAAGGATTTCCTAACAAAAGCTAGTTTAAAGTTCCTGCCATTTCAAGCTCTCTAAATCTGCTATTCTAAGTGAGGTGAAGTGCTGTTAATTAGAGTTTCTTTATTCAGGGCTATGACAAAAAGCTACATACAGATTTCAGTTTGACATTACTGTATTCATGTGGTAGTATCAGACTTCTATGCTGCGCAGGTATCATGAATGCATATCAATAATTCAACCATTTCTATTCTTTATGCTTTAATTTTGATTAATACAATAATCCAGAAGTCAATTTTCTTTAAAATAAAATACAGATGTTACAAATCTAGGATGATTGCAAAGAAATATCCTAAACCAAGCTCTGTGCAATCATTCAAATGCTTTCTTTTCCATTTCCCATTTTTGAACTAATCTAGCTAGAAATTATCTTGAGACAAATTAATAACTGCACTTCCAATTTCTTTGTATTTATGTCAAATACACAGCACAAGTGATGCTGCCCGTAAAATTAGGTGAGGAAGACTTCGTAGATTCAACAGTAATGCAACTATTCCCCTTGAGCCCTTGTGAACTTTGTCTCATGGCACCAAAACCAATTTTGTAATTGGTAATTTTGTGGTTTTACTTTCTTCAAGAAATGGTCAGAAACTCTTTACAATACATGTCAGCAGCAACAAAGCATCTGATTGTTGGTATCAAATAAATGGATGCAGCACAATCAAACTGATAAGGGGTTTCCTCTCAGACGTGTACAGAGAGAAGTCTTTTTGCTAAAGCATGAAACGTAATCAGAATCATGAGTGACCTGGGAACTCCTCATGACATAGCTGTGATACACCAAGGTACTAAGACTGGGGTTATAAAGGAGATTAAGTGGCTGAGGGTGGAAGAAGAGCTTTAAAGATCTCTTCACCTTTGACCCTAAGCCACTCTCAAAAATGAACCAGTGGATACTTAGCTCCTGAGCATCATCGTTCAATTTCATTCTCCACTGGAAAGATTTGCTCTTGTCTAGAGTCCAAATCTCATATGGAAAGAAAGCTCTTGGGTTGCATGACAGTCTGAGGTGACTTATCACTCCAAGTGATATGGGGGATTACCTCTTGGGACTCATCCAAGATGAGGAAATGTTCAAATGATCAGAAGTGGGTGGGGGGCAATCATTCTACTCAGAACAAATTAAAATAAATGCATTTCAGAACGAATCTAGACTGTAACAGGAGATCTGAATTCCTTGTACTCCCAAACCTTATTTTTTACTTAAGTGGGGAGAAAAATGTTTAAAACATTGCTACAAAATATAACAGTAATGTTCTGCAGCAAGAATAATGACTATAATATCATTCTTTGCAATAGTGCTGGGACTTTCTTCCTTGCTCACTGTATTACCTCCTAAGGCAATGTTTTCTGCAACTGGCACAGAAAGATCACAGAATTTTTCCATGGGTGACAAAGTTGAGAATTTAGTTTCCTACTCTCTCAGCCTTTCCAAACAACAAAATAGCACTTCAGTTAATATGGTCAATTCAGGAGCATCTCTGAGCTTCCATTAGATTCAAAGGTTGCAAAACAAAGCACATTATCTGCCTACATAAACTGTGGGCACCAGCTATACACTGGATGCTATGAAGAGCTAATAGCTCTCTGGTACTGCAACTTTATGGCTTCTTTGTTTCACTAGGACAGACTGTACTATTCCCTGTTTTTTAGGCAGAGCCAAATATTATATCCACCTTGAGAAATGAGTAATTTCACAAAGACAGGCATAAACTAAACTCATGATAGGAAAAGAGAGAGTTATTAAGCACTGAAAGAGAAAACATCATTCTTACTTAAATGGATTTACCAGTCTAGGCCACAGCATAAGCTGATCTGTACACAAACTCACAACAAAAAGTAAAAGGGAATCTCTGAAAATTGCAGTTTCAATGCTCAGGGGGAGCCAAAGATGTTATCCCTACCTACTAGACCTTGGACTAGCTGAAGCCATCATTGGAACCAATTAGGCAGCACTGTAGGGGTGCCACAAGCATTTCCATGAATACTTCTAGATTTAATAATTAGATTTATAAAATACTTTTTCCTGAGAGTTCATTTTAAACTTCCTTTTCTCCCACAACTCTTCCTATCTAAACTCCTTATGATCTCTTATGCCACATCCTGGTGGAAACCCAGTCAATCCCATAAATAGGCTGTTCTAGAGATGGTTTGATTATATAGGCAAACTCCCTGGAAATCAATGAGGAGTTCCCACAAAGGGAAAAGGGAGCACACCTTGACACACAGAGCAGATACAATCTTCCCTTTCACCAATTGTCGGGCTGTTGTTGACTCACAATGCAAGATCTAAATGTACTTAACAACATCCTACAGACTCGAAGATTTACTCTCCTAGATATCCCTTTTTAATTTGTGTTCTCCATTCTAACTACATTGACCCCTACTAAAACTCCATGAAGGCAGTCACTCCTGTAGTGATTAGAAACTATTATTTGCATTTGAGCCTCTTAAGGATTTCTAGATTCCACTTCGTGCTATGAAACCAAGGCTAGAGGGAAGAGTTAGATATATAAAAAGTAGACATAATCAGAAAGATTTTTCCCTTTTCCCAGTAGCTAATGCTAACATTTCTCAAAAGATTTGGGAAAAGTAGCGCGCTTCCAAAAACAAACAAAAAAATAGCAAAAATAAATAGGAAAGATACTCAAAAGAGATAAAGATACTTTTTATATCAGCAAAACAGAAATGACTAATACACACTTAAATTTCACATTGGATATTTACAATTGGTGCTCAGTTCCACATGATCCCAGGTATTCACACAAATTGTTACAACCTCCATAAGCACCAGAACCCATTACTCAGAGAGCAACACAGAGGAAGCAGGAACCTAACCAATTTTTTGTTAAACAAAATTTTCATGTTTAATTTTTTTGCAATTTATAATAATTGCAGCCATTTCAAGCAGCGTTCTAAGTTCGCAGATGTGTAAATCTGATTCCAAAAAGTAAAATCCAATAGGCTGCTAATAATGAGCTTGGGAAAAAATATTTGCGTAGAAATACATTTCTTCCTTTCTTTACATTAATAGCAATTCCTATAATTAAAAATGTTGGACAATTTCAATTATAAAACACCACTTTAATTTGCTTGTAACTCCAAAAACACCAGTAAACTTCCCTGGGTTAAAGCTTTGCTGACATTCTAATTCATGAAAGGTTTCAACAAAAACTGTTGGGCTTTTTTTTATTATTATTACTCAATGTTATTTAGACTAAATATGTGGCTTTCTGTGCTTTAAAATGTTCTCATAACTGTATTAAGGCTGTAGAACAGCTCTGTTTTGGAGCACTTGAAAAGGGTAAGGGACATACTTTTAGCCATCTCCAATGACATTTACTCAAATCTGTTTGAGACAGCCTTTGTAAAATTTCCCTTCTCAAGTGAGCATTTTATCCTCATTATTAAAGCATGCAAGTCTTCTCCAGAGACAAAGCTCTGTGCACTTTGAGCAAGCTCTAGCACAGCTTTCCAGGGGCCGAAAAAGATTCTGTCTGCTTTTCCTGTATGACAAGTACGTAGTTGGCACAGAAACATAAAACATGAGAGCAGGGCCCCATCATGCCTGTGCTCCCCAGTCTGCCCCTTCCACTGGTGAGAAGAAAAAGGATGAAAATCCCAAGGGCAGTGCAGAGGAACCAGATGGGAGCAGAGGCTGAGGAGTGGTTGCAGTGCAGAAAGAGAAACCTTAGAGCAGAAGTTGCTAACAGGATGCTGGCAGAATACAGAAAAGCAAGATGTACTGATACACCATGTAATTAAAGTCTATACAGTAATACATATGAAAATAAATTAAGAATAGGCAAAACTAATTCCAGCATGTAAAGCTTATTAGTGTTTGACTTGGAAACTGTAGGAGCAGCATGGGTACATGTGGGAGCTTTTCTGGGAGCAAAAGGAGCAGTAAAAGAGCAGAATAGAAAAGAATGATATGATTGTTATTTATTAATCACTAAACTGGCTTGAAAGTTGCTAAGCGTTGTAAAAACTCAGTAAGTGACAGTTCCAGAATAAGTACTTAAAATCCAAAAACATGCCGCGAAGATGTAAGAGGCAATGCGCTTAGCTCAAGCTAAGTCAGTGGCAAAGGAGTACTTCTGTTTGCTTTATGGGCAATAAATAACAAAAAAAAAAAAAAAAAACACAAGAAGATACAGTAGGACTGACAAGACTGCGCAATCCGAACCAGACAGTGCACACAGTTAATGAAACACATTGGCTCATTGCCTCCCAAGCTCCTTCACTTTACAGCATTCCCCTGCATCTGAACTTCCTTGGTTGAAAAAGGCAAAGAATGAAGTTATAAATCACAGTCAAAATATAATGAGTTTGGCACATCCTACATATAAATTCATGCAAAGCTCTTACAGAACTACTTAAGTACCTAAAGAAATGAGCAAGCAACATCTGCAAATTAATATTTCTTTCACTGCAGAACATAACTTCCAAGGCTACTTTCCAAAGGCAATGAGTCAGGAGGGGGCATGATGCATGAAGGACATGAAGAATTTAGTCTCCTGCTAACTCTCAGAGGAAAAGGCATCTCTGAGTGCAGATGACCATCATCCACGACTGCAGGTAGAAAGCAAAACTAGAAGTAGTATTTGTTGATACTGATTCTCCTTCCATAGAAAAAAAAATATGTTTTTTTGCTACTGACTCTGAAGCACACAGAACTGAATGCTCACTTTCCCACTATTCATTCACATTCCATCACCTCAGCTATTTTTGAAATAGCATCTAAGGTGAGTCTCCCGCTGCCCTGAATGGTAAATATACTACCCTATGTGCTACAGCAGATAACTCTAGTAAAATGTGATGGCAGTTTAATAGAAAAAAAGCAGGTCTGCATAACATGTTAAAAATGTATTTTACGTTGCAATGTAATATTCAGTGATGTTATGTTACCAAACGCCAACCTAACAGATACATCTGTTATAAATATAATTAGACCAGATAACTTTTATTTAACAGAGAAAGACACCAATACAACAGTGGATTTTCATTCAGAGGGGCACCTTGGAAGATTAATGGTAATAATGAAGCGTGAAATATTTCCTTCCTAGGGTGGTTATTCTGAAACAGAGGAAACAATCATTTCACCCAGGAGGGATAATCCTTTGAGGAGTTTTCAGTGAAATAATGTATTGCTATATCTCATCCCACATATGTCAACAGAGAAACCATCAGTGTTGTGCTTAATGCAGTGAAAGCCAACAAATGCAAGAAAAGGAAATGGAATCGGCACAGCATAAAACCAGGTACACAGTAACATCAGCAGGAGATAGCAGAGAAGGCAGGAAAACAGTGGCAGGAAGCAATAGGATAGACAGCAAAGGAAGATAGCAGAAATTAAGGTACGGGCACAGAATGGGAAAGGAATTGTTCAAATGAAGCCAAAGGGAAAGAAAATGAATGGTTTAGGGACATTTTTTTAGGTTAGTCTTGTGTAGTGTTTTGTCAGAAGGAAGTGGAGACAGGCAGCATCGTAGCAGTCAGGTGCTGTACTGGCCAGCCCGCCCTGCAGAGGTGCCAGTAGCCCCAGAGCCAGCAGCAGCCCGCAGACACAATGCTTCTCTTGCCCTCTGTGCAGATGGCACCGTGGGGACGCTGCCGCAGCACTCTGCCCTGCAGTCCTCAGCTGAGACAACAGCTGCCTGGTGGCACAGCACTTCGGGATGGGCTGAAGCAGCCTGAGGGCTGCACCGCCTTGGAGCCTGGAGTAAGACACTGTCAGCTTCAGTGCTGTGTGGCCACAAGCCTTTCTTGGATAAACTACACTTTGAATGAGCTCTGTCAACTAACACACTCACAACCAAGTCCATAGAGATGTGTGCATATATGTAAGAAAAACAATATTTAAAGTAAAAAACCATCTTTTTTTTTTGCTCGTCAGTAAGAGTTTTTCAATCAAACAGCATCATCCTTAGGAAAAAATCTCTTCGTATCAACTTACTTGCAATCAGCTTCTCAGAGTCTTACCTACTAAATCCATGCACCATCTTCAAAGAACAGTCACAAGCCTTTCATTTTTGGCAGATAAGCCATTTGATCGATATTTTCAACATTAATCAAGGCCAAGAGCAATTACATTTCTACCATTTCCCTCAGCCGCATTGGAATTGAAGTAAGTGCATCATTCTCATTTTGCTCAGGGTAAGTACACTCAGGACAGAAGCTTTCAGTAATAACTAATTCTGTTGAACCAATAATATTCATATTTATCTTACCTAAACATCAGCACAACAAGAAATGCTAAATTTTCTCTAGAAAAGAGTTCAATTAAATTAAACAATATTTCTACGTCATTTTTTAAAATGTAAGTGCACTTTAATGACTTGAACTGATGACTGTTGTTGTCTTGATAATTTCTTCATCTTCAAGGTATGCATCATGTTCACAATATGCTCAGCCCAAAGCACTAATTAGAATCACAAAACAGCTATACTTTTTTTTTTTTTGCTGCCCATACTCATTGCATGAAACTTCTCTCCTTCACTTACATCTCAGCACTGGCAATTTCCTCTATAAGCATACCTGGGACAGTGACCATGCAATTCTAAAGGACAACCAGAACCCAGAAGAGGACAGTGCAAGGCCATGCAGTGCTCCACGCAGTACCCCACAACCAACGGGGCAGAGCCCAGGGCACAGCAGGCCGCAGCCACCTCCCTCAGAGCAGGCCTGACATGCACCGCGCCTCCCCTGCTTCTGTGCAGGGCTCCCGAGTCCTGCAGCCAGCTGGAGGAGAGAGCTTTTTTGCATGCCCTTGGCAGGGAAATCTAGAAAAAAGGAGAAGGAACCACAACTGCCTTGCTTCTTGTTGACATGGAAAGCTGGAAGAGTATTGGGAGAGTCACATTGCACTAATCCAGCTGTATCCAGTAATTCAGATTCTTCCTGCAGCACAAAGAGTGGCTGTCATTACTGAGCTACAAAAGAACATTCCCAAGACTTCTGCCTACAGCTTCTCTTTCCATAGCATTTTATTTGCTGTAATCATAACCATACTTGTGACAGATACTGTGGAGCTTGGAGGCAGAGTAAAGCCCACAATGTGAGGAGGTAGCATGGCTGCAGGGACCTCAGCAGCAGGCTCCAGGTATATTTAATTGGACAGTCTCTGTAGAAATAAATCAGTTTATCAACTAGTTTGTTCTTTGACCTTACTGACAGCCTTGGCTAGATGTGGTTCTGGCCATGCTATATGAATATATACAGGCTGTTCTCACTAGCACGTTTCCTACTTTTGTGTCAGGCAGCAGTCAGTCCTTTGCTGCTGGTAAGGAGAAGAATAAAGTGCAAACAGTATCACACTGGTCATCAAAATTCATTCCCGTATTTCACTTCTGGAAAAAAAAAAAAAGCCTTGGCTACAGTAAGCTCTGTAGCAACCCCATAGGCTTGTCTTTGTCTTTGAGAAGGGAATTTTGGCTTTGTCCTCTGCACCTTAAAACATCACACACAAGTCATAAGCAAAGGTAACATTTGTTTCTTCCTCTAACACTAAAACATAAACAAAAAAGAGAAAGTTCTCTTTCACAAACATTTCCAGAGCTAACAGAAGCTTACTGAACACTGCATGCTGTGCAAACACAAATTTAAGACAGGGCCAGTATTTATCCAGTGTAACAGCCTCTTTGTTAGGGGATGGCACTGTAATTACTTGCTTTTAGCCCTAATACTTGGAGTAAGTGGTTAATGCAGAGATGACAAATCACTGAAATGACCAACAGCTTATGGCTTTCGGCATCAGGGAATGTCATTTTTATTGCATATCCCTTGTGCATATCCTATTTCCTTTAGATGTCCTGTTCTCTTACATGCACATTCATAATTAAGCATGTCTGATCATGATTTATTCACACAATTACCAATTTTCTGTTGTTTAGTGTTCAAACACATTAATTAAACTTGGGAAAGCTGCGGAACAAGAGAAAAATTCTGACTAAGTATTACAAAAATGTCTTTGGTCCTTCATATCTGCTCTGAAGCATCATCCAGCAAATAAGAACTACACTCATCTGCTAAAATTTACTAGCTATCAGAAGAGTGGGGATCAACTGCCAGGAACATCAGCTAAGCTTCAGAGAATGGAATCAAAAAACCTGCGGGCCAAAATTCAGGAAAATGATTTATTTTAAATATAAATTCAAGTACCTATGTTTTGCTTGCATCATTAAACAGATGTGCAGGCACATCTGCTAAGATCTCTCACTAAAACCAATGGAATTAGTGCCCACAAAATGGGGCACCGTTATTTACCTACAGAGCATATCACCATACTGTATGAGTTTTACCCATGCATAAGCATAATTCACTTATTATTCTCACCCTCCTGCTCCTATGCTCACAAAAGCATACACGCTGCCTGGAATGAAATGTAACCATCCCACCTCCAACCCCAGCCCTTGGCCCTTTAATAACATGAGGCGGGTAGGCAGGAAGAGAGAGACAGCCACTTTTGGAAGGAATGAGTAGCAACTGTTAAAACAAAAACTTTCCTTAAAATCCAGCATGAAGCAGCAGACCAAAAGAAGAGTGAAGTGGAAATGACCTTATCTTTAACTAAGGCTAGTTAGGATTCCTTTTGAGTAAAAAATAGAGAAGAACAACTGGCAAATGTCAGCCTCATTATCATGAACTCTTTGTAGTAGTGAAACAAAAATTAGCCCTTCAATCTTTTTTTCAACAGGCTAGACTGTTCTCCGTGTTAGAAGCCTTCCCATTTCCTCTGAATAACTATCAAATCACAGGGACACCTTTTCCCTTTAGTATTAAAAGCATGTTTCCACCTTAGTGGCTCTGCACACTTCTACAAATACTTCACGTTTAAATAGTTTGGACATAATGTCCAAAGGAAGCTGAACAAAAAGAACAGAGTTCAGAGGTAATTGCTTCTCTGTGGTACTTATAATTTTTTTATATTGTTCTTCAGAAACACTCAAAAATGGAATATTCCAGCTAGATATAAGAAATTTTACTTTAATAGTGTTAGTGCCACTGTTTAAAGCTGAGATAATATTTTTCAACCTTGAGTCTATAATAAGTGGTGCAGATAAACAATACCACCGTTCTCAACCCGGTAGATCTCAAGAGTAGTTTTTGAAAGTAGTAGCTTAGTAAGAAGTCAGGTCCTAAACTGCTGCAAATTATTTAAGCTCCAGTGAAGTCAACAGAACTGTGCTATTTCATGCCAGCTAGGGCTCTGGCACAACGTAGTTTCATCAAGATTCTAACCAACTATCTTTTTAGCCAGCAGTTTAACACTAACACATGTTTACAAGTCCCTTGACTAAAAATATATGGCAGTTTCTCATCTTGTTTTTTCTGTTGCTGGCAGTTTTGGTCATTGATTCTTTGGCATTTTCCAGTAACACATCTCAGGCAGATACACATCTCAGAATATGCAGATGTGACGGTCCCTCCTAGACACGACCCAAGAGTTACTACTCTCTGGCATACTGATCAAATACTGCACTGATCAGCCAATTTTCTCTATTCACATTATCAAAATTCATCATTTATCATTTATGGAAAGAAAGATCACTCAAATGATCCTGATGTCAACAGGTAATGCTCATAGAAAAGACCTCCTATAACTGATCTCAGGATTAGTTCTCTGAATCTTTCCCCACATTCATTTGCTCAGCTTCCTCTCCTATGAAGAAAGGTTGAGGGAGCTGGGCTTGCTTAGCTTGGAGAAGAGAAGGCTCTGGGAAGACCTCATTGTGGGCTTCCAATACTTGAAGGAAGAGTAAAAACAGGAGGGGGAACGATTGTTTACAAGGGTGGATAGCAATAGGGAATGGTTTTAAACTAAGACAGGGGAGATTTAGGTTAGATATGAGGAGGAAGTTTTTCACTCAGAGGGTGGTGACACACTGGAACAGGTTGCCCAAGGAGGTTGTGGATGCCCACTCCCTGGAGGTATTCAAGGCCAGGCTGGACGTGGCTCTGGGCAGCCTGGTCTAGTGGTTGGCAGCCCTGCACACAGCAGGGAGGTTGAAACTGGATGATCTTTGAGGTCATTTTCAACCCAGGCCATTCTATGGTTCTATGTTTTGTGTTTCCCTGGTGTCTAGAAATATGAAGCTGAGTCTTTGAAGATCAAGATCTTACATCTACCATTGCTCCCTGGAATCACACAGGGGCTGTGTGTCTCATGTGAGCTTTGGTTCAAACATATTCAGGTTTACCCAGCTGTAAAGTCTTCTGCTGGCTTGATCCTCTGTTGGGCAGTTTGGGTTGAGCAATTCACCTCCACTTGTACGGGGAAAATAAGATTGGAAGTAATGAACATATTTCTGGCAGCCGGTCAGGAAGAAGCAGAGAGGAGAAGGCATTCTACCTCATTCAGAAAAGATCCCTTAGAGGCAATTCCAGTCAGGCAAGGCCATCTCACATTTCGTGTCACTCCCAGGAGTGCCATGGACACCAAGCAGCACATGAAAATTTCACTGTGAGAAGGACACTAGGATTCCACTCAGTTTAAGAACAAAATATGAAAGCTGAACATAATTTCCCATAAGATACCTTAAAATGTCACATTTCAGATTTAAAAAAAAAAACAGAAGTGATAATATTTACTTATTCCATAGGGATGTTATGAAGCTCAGTTTATTCTTAAAGTTCAATGTGATTTGCTGATGTGCCCTATCAATGCCAAGTACTATTACCTCTAAAGAAAACAATCCTCCGATGTCTGTTGCCAAAGTATGATTTATAGAACATTCCCGAAAGAAAGACAAGAGGACAACTCTGATAGATGCAGACAACAACAGACTGTAAAACAAAGAGTGCTGCTGACATGGAACTAACAGCCTGGAGAAGTGGCTTCTAGAGAAGCAAAAAGCAGCAATGTATCACTTAACAGCTGTCCTGACTTTACGAAGACACTGTTGGATGCTAATAAATCTCCTAACATTTCTCTTACTGTGCACTATGATTTTCTGTTCTACACCTTGCTGTAAACAGATGCTTCACACAACAAAATACTTCTCATTTCTACTGGACATGCTGAAACAGGGGTTGTACTATCTCCTCTCTCATAACAGCAAAGTTACGAAAGAATTCCCCCCAGAGCTTCTGAAAGTTTCTTTTCTTATGTCTTTAGTTCAAGGCAACAGGAGGTCACTCAGATAACCTCCCTGAATATCCTTCAAAAGTATTATTAAAAACATTTTTCATCATTTCCTATGAATGCAGGAAACAAGAAGTCCTTGAGATATGCAGCCTGAAACAGTCTGTTCCTTGAATATAATGCTCATATTACAATATCACGATGCTTATAGCTGATATTCCACAAGAAAACAAATTCCTGATACATCAAATATACTCTATACCAGAAAAGAGCAATGATGATACAGCATGCACAACTACTACTAGAAATGAAAAATCCACAGTAGCCTAACTCATGATGGCACAGTCAGTAATTGTCCAATTTCATTGCTAAGCAGAGACGCTATAAACTTGTGACCCAGTAAGCCAACAGCTGTGAAATAATGTTTCCATTAAAAATACTGAACATGTTGCTTATAAAATGTTTACACCCAGTTTACCAATTTGTGTAGCAATGATGCTTAAAGTACGTTTCTCCTGAATGGCTTTGAGATGCTAAATGCAAAACAAGAGTTAGAGGACTAAAAAATAGAGAGAGGATAATCGTTGCCAAAAAAGATGGTATCAGTATATTGCACATACTCAGTGAAATCCATATGGCCTTGGCTATTTTTGGTTATCTCTATAAATTCTACTTTGTTCTTTCTTCTGAGTTTGTGTGTTCATATTTTTAACTAAATATCCTGCAACTGCTTGTGTTTCATGGCACAAAACTACAGCACATTAAACTATGACATAAATAAAGTAAATCAGCAATTTGGCAGCTGAGAGCATTGCTGCAGTCTATACAGGGTAAAACACTCAAGTATCTTGAAAAATCCTAAAGAAATGAGCACAAGAATACAGTTGGGAGACACAGGGCATAAAAGAGAGGGACGTCTGAAGAGTTGTTACCTCTTTATGGGAGGAAGCAAAATAGAGATGTATCCTCCAAAACATTCTTATGCAAAGTTTCCAACATTTCAAGAGAATTAGAGTCGTAGACTTACTGGCACTAACTGAGCATGCTTCTGACCTAAAATGTACCAAAAAGCCCACTAGTAAGTCATAACATGCACCAAGTCTCTTTTCACTTTTTTTTTTTTTTAATGTTCATATCGGGTTCCTGCTCTGGAAACCTTACTTTCCCAAAACTGCAGTTGTAGCTCCTCAGAAAAACTTAGTTTCACTATTTTGAGAACTAAAATATATTCTGTCAAAAACAGACTAGAAAAACCTCATTTCTTTACTGCAGCAGAAAAAAAAAAGTTTTTGTTTTTCCTGTCAAATTTTCCATTAGGTTTGGGATTTTTTTAATGTAAAAAAATTAATCCTATAATATTTTCAAATATTTTTAAAATCCATAAGAGCCAGGTTTCCACCCAAAAAAACTTCGTGAACATCTTACGATTAACTGAAGCACTAAACTCTGCAAAGTGTCTAAGTAGTCTTTTCTGATTGACTGAAATTTTCTGCATCGCAGTGCTATAGAAAGGTGTGGGCAGGATCACAAAAATATGAGCATATTGAATGGTAAAAATAAATAAATTGAAAGAAAGTATGTTTCTGACACAGAAAATACTGACAACAGGGACTGCCAAGGAACCCCTACAGCAAGACTAGCAAGGTAAGAAGAGCTTTACATGTTTCACTTGCGAGGCTGGACATAACTATTATCTGACTCACACTGTACGGTTATCTACAACAAACATGGAGAAGAGAAAGTATCTAGGGCATCTGTTCTGATAGAGCTGGATGGGTTCTCCTGCTGACACCTGATGAGTAAGAAAAATTGGAAGCGTGCATTTTCTTGTAAACACAGGCAAAATGGAGGATATACTATAGTGGAAGAATACACAGTTCTCCGAAACTGATCAAAGATAAGAACAAGTTGTCCCAAGAGCAAGACTTATTAGCTGGTATGCACACTGAACACAGGACCTGAGCTTCCTCAGAAGAAAGAGGACTGAGAAATGGCGTTTGTTTTTCTCCTGATCTTTTTCTGAGTTCACAGTACCCACAGCTAATGAACGGTTCTGTTTGGAATTCTCTCTCTTTCTGAAGTCAAGAGCACAGAGAAATTAGAGGTAAGGAGACCGGTACCGTTATGGAGGATGTGGAATGGGAATTTTTTTTTTTTGAAATAAGCAAAAGACTTACGCTAAAAAAACCTTTGAAAACTTTAAATTTTAACATCAGAACACAATTTACTCTTCATTTGACCTTGGCTCCTGATTTTATAGACAAGTACACATCCACAAACACATGCATTGCCAGCTAGCATGTTACACATTGTCTACGTAAGGAATCCTATTAAGACACTACATTAAGTTTAATGTATTAAATAGCTCAGTGTTACAAGATGTAAAGCTTCTGAGGGCAATTTGTAGCAAATGGCCACAGGCCAAACAAACTGCTGGGCAACATGTGACTAATGTCTTTGCTGATATCCTCTATTTCTTTGCCAGCATCCTGCAGTAAACTGGCAGCTCCACTGAGGCAGAGATCATTGATACCCATGGCCTCTTCTCAACTATGCATTTCTTTGGGCAGCACCACGCAACTAAAATCTATTGTCTGAGAACTAAGGTAGCCCTGTTCCACATGCAGGTACAGCCGCACAATCTTCTCCTTCCATCCACCCCAAATTACAGGGATGTTTGAAAACAAAGCACCTCTGAGCTTCTCTCAAGCCAAAGAAATAATGGTTATTTGCAGCATCAGAAGGAACTATTGCTTCTAGGAGTAACAACTTGAAGTGCCAATCTCACGAGGTCTTAAGACACAGATAGGAACAGGCCTGAACAGAGGAACTTGACTAGTGGAGACTTCGGTCTTTACACTCACACAGCAGCTTAATGGCAAAGCTGAAAGCAGTAAACAGGCATTCTGGCAGAGAGAACAGACCACTGCTTGGATCTCCTGGAACCATATCACTCTCCAGTCAATTCCAGAGGCAGCCAGTACCAAGATATTATGCTCAACTAGCCAGATTTGCTTCATGGGATTCTTGTGCTATATGAAACCGAGAAGTTTCTATCTTTTAGCCACTGAACAAGACTACATCAAACAAGAAATATTTTGAGGAAGATAATGGATGGAACGGGTAACCTATCCTAGTAGCACCAATGCAATTCAGAATGTGCAAGAGCAGCTAAAATGCTTCAGAATTAAGACAATTAGGACAAAACAGTGGTTAAGATATGTTTTTATCTTACTTCATAAAGCAAAGGTACCATACTTCCTGTATCACCTTGTTTAAGCATGGTAATATCTATAGAGAAATCTTAAATGTAATTGCTTTTATAGCATGTGAAGTATACTACAAGTTCATGAGCTGTGCAACATTTGGAAGGAGAACTTGGGACAATCAGAAGCCTAAGACGTAAAATACGATGAAAGTATGTATTTTGAATAAAAATATTTGCCACCATTTTCTAATGAAGGAACTTCAGTAGATAGAATTAAAGAGATCAATACTAGGTTTGAGACACTACTTCATAAACTCTTCATAAGAAGATTAACCTTATCATAAAATGATATTACAGATATTGTATTAGCTACAACTGTAGTTCTCTGTAGAACTAGTGAACCCATACCATCTGCTTGAAGTGCCAAGGACAACTCTGTTTACTTCAGGAAACAGAGATATGCTATAAAATCAGTACCACTGCAGTTTAGTAGAGTTGCTGTTAAAAAGTTAAGCCTGTTTGCTTTGCAAGCACCTGGCTCATGTAGCTTTATGAACAAAATGAGTAAGATAACAGTATTTACTAATGTATCCTCACCACTGATTTGATTGTTTGTTCTTCTTTGTATTTATTAACATGATTACCCCTGAAGGGAGAGAAAAATGAGTATTTGTTTTTTTTTTATCTAAACATTTTACAGGGGCTTGTGCCAAGTTTAACAGTTGCCAGTTGTAAAGCAGCAGAATATTTACAGCAGGCGCCAGCAGAGGCTGCCGCTGGCAAACCACAGAAGCTTCTCCTCGAATGGGCCTTGGCTGAGCTGTAATGCATGAAATCATACCTACCATGAATAACAACCTGCTTTTATTTGTTTTTCTATCTTAGATTTGGTTTTACTTAAATGTAGCATTTCAAGTTCCTCTACTGAATTTCTACAAAGATCAGAGAGAAACAAATACAAAAATCAATCTGTGAGACTAAGAAAATACACTGTATGTTTCTATGCTTATTTTAAATCAGTTTTATGCAGGTTTTGAAGGGGGTCTATTACATCAAAAGCCAAAGACTGAAGTAGCAGTTCTAGCAGAATTGAATGAAAGCTAAAATAATGGCAGTCATAGGCTACATATTGCTTTAAGAACAACTTGTTATTTGTAGCAAGGATTTTTAAGCCACTAAATATTCTGATTAAAGAAAGAGGTAAATGAAAGGCTCTAGACTAAGGCTGAATCCAGCAGAAGCTCTCTCTCAATCTGGCCAAGTATCCCAACCATACAACCTCAGCAAATATTTTTCTCTAAAAGCTGCATGCCCTGCACACCAACACATGATTACAGCAAGAGATTAGCATTCATCTCCAAGGAAGGTCTGTGCCCTCCATTTCAGACTGCACTCCTTTGTACATTAACGGAGCGTCAGTAAAAACAGAAGAATAGCCCCCATCACATCAGGCACAGCCCACTCAGCCATGTAGTCTGTTTCTATAAGAGATGATTCAGGAATGCATATAAACCCAGGAAATTCTCCTGGGTTCCAGCATGAAGTAACAACAGCTTTTTAAGATAAAGTTAGATGCACGCAATGATGTAAAAAAGCTATTGATCCACCAGTACTTTGTGAAGGATACTTTCTCAAAGAGTACTGCTCAATAAGTCAGTGAGAAGTGCTGAAGACTTTAAAAAAGAAGAAAAAAATCAAAGAAAAAAATCCCACATGTCCTTTATATACAATCCTTTATATATATTCCTATTTTTTCTCATCTTATTCATGCCATTTCTGATCTTAAAGACCACATATCCTCTTACACTCCAAGAACCAAAACATGTCTGTTTGAGAGTTTATCAGTGATAGTGAAATACGAACATCTTCATCTCTCCATTTCATGCAATATCTATTCCACACTCATTTAATGAGGCATAAAAACTGTATTGAACAATACTACAATATAGGAAAGCACTCAGCTTTGCAAGAGCTCAGGTTTTCAGAAAAAATAGTTAAAAATAATATCTAAGAAATACCACCACTTGCAAAGTAGGAACTTTGTCAAAGCAGCAGTAGTAGTGATGGTAGTACAACAGTCAATGACAACCTCTGAAAGTACCTGATGATCTCCATGTGGTAAGCCTAGCGGCAAACCTTCATCAAGATTAGTTAGGAAAGAACCAAGAGAACAGTTCATAATGTTAAAAATAAACCAAATAATATCTTCGTTAATATCTGGTTTATTTTTCCAGTTCCATAAAATGTGATGTGAAAAAAACATTTCACGTTGCACCCATCACCATGATTTAAAGACTTTCATCAGCGTACATGTTTGACAGGAAACCAACTACTTAATCAAACGGTTATGTTGACCATCTTGCCCTTTCCTCCAAGCTAGCGCCACCTGCCTGTCACATAGAGACCAAGTAACTTGGTTATCCGACCAAGATCTTTAATTACCGATTTAGTTTCAAACTGCAACAGTTCTGCAGTGATTATGTTCTAGTGGCAAAAATGGGACATGAAAGCAAGCCAAGCTACTCAAGGAAGTAGCTCAGAAGAAAAGTAAGAAAGAAAAGAAAGTAGATTACTTAACCCACAAAATTCCTCTTTAGAAACTTGTTCATGAAATTCTTTACAAAGACTCCTTCACAAGACATGAGCAAGTCGGCTGAGTAACAGAAAGCTTCTCCAGAAGGAACAGCTGACAGAAGCAGCTCCCAGGACAGTGAGACAGAAGAGTTTCAGCCAGGCTTTAAAAAACTCTCCTGCAGAGTCACCCAATACCTTTCATCTGAGAGTTAAATTGCAGGAAATGTGCATTGTCTCCTGGGGGCAGCCCTGAGGCCAGGCTAACTCAGTTCAGCTGGAGTGCACCTCCCAGGCACAGCAGGGCCCGCACCTGGGAGCAACGGCAGCAGGAGATACTAGGCAGGCTCCCTGCAAGTGTCCACAGGTGACAGGAACACTGGTGGGAAATGAGAGGCAGTCAGAGTACAACTGACTTACAGCCATTCCCAGTAGTGGATTTTCTCTGCAGGACACCTCCAGCTAGAGAAGGTCTCAGCATAGAGTTTTCTTCATGCGCAAGTTCCTGTCAGTGTGCATGAGAAAGAAGAGTCCCAGACAGGGACCATGAGGCAGATCTTTGATGTTTTAGCCCACTGTCTTTCAGACCAGAACAACACAGACGTTTTCAGAAAAGCTTCTTAACAATAGCTTATCTCTTTTAGGATTCCTTAAGAATAAAGCCAACTGCATGGAAACAAGACAACTGGAAAAACACAAAAGCTAAAAAAGGAAAAAATGCCGCCAGGCTGACAGGTGTTATTCAGTGATAACACTGGAGCAGAGATGGTAAAGCATAGTAAGTGTGCAACAACAGAAAAAAGAATATAGGTAAGTAATTTCTTCTGAGTTCTTAATTGGTCAGCACATCAGTGGAGTTACATAAAATGAATTACAGTCAGTGATGGAGAGAAGGTTATTGCACATGTAATATTAGAAGAACTATCTAAGACAAGAAAAGATTTTTCTTTTGTCCTATATAGAATTTTTAATAAATTTTCCAGGTATTTTCCTACTCCAAGACAAGAACTCAGATGTTTAATCCATCTGCATTGTTTAGTGCTTTTATAATAACCCGCTGTCAGTACTATGTTATTAAAAAATTCCTTCCCCTTCCTTTAAAAGTAAAAGAGAAAAGAAGATTGTGGGTAAGAACGTGTCTTACAAAGGTTTCTATTTAACAGAGTATCCAAAAGGTAAGAAGAGCTGAATGGGGGTATTACCAAGTTCCTCAGCTCTCCTCACCTTTCTCCAAGGTGATCCAGAAGACACTAATAGAAATAAGAGTATTATTTTCAGATAGAAGAGTCTGTAAACCTCAAATGGTGAGTATGCCAGGACTCTCATTTTTTTCCATTATATATAAATACGTATAAATATGATCACAGTCACTGCCATTGCTGTGGGGCACAACAGCATGTGGAGACAGATGGTACTTTCCAGTCTCCTTAGTTATGGCAAGTGAAGAGCCTAAGTAATTATATGGGGAGACTCTAGCACAGCCTGTTCAACTATACTGCGATAAGACCTATTGCTCCTGAAGCAACTTTACCATTTCCATTATTATAAATCCGCCTAGTTTTTCCTTGACTAAGTATTTTTACTGAACATATCTGAGCTGTTTAAAGAGTTATTTGGTAAAGTACATAACTACTAACACTTGCTATTAGAACTGGGAAAGAATTTGAGGCTAGCACACAATCAGAGCCTGTGCAGCAGACTCCTCTAAGGTAAGGCAGACCCTTAGCATTGTCTATGCTGTACAAGGATGTTGCATGCTAGAGACAGGAATTTTCTAGTTCTCTTCCTTCCTAGAGGAAGAGTTATAAGCAAGTCTCTCACCTGGGCTTGGGATATTCATGCTGCTATTTATTCCTTTAAATCTGACTGTGCTGTTCTGTCTAATTGCCTGAGTGGAGATTAGAGCCAGAGGGGAAGGAATAAAGAGACTTGCCTGGAAGACAGTAGTAGTATCATTGTATTTTCAGCCTCTCCACAATCTCCTTCTGCCTGAAAAAGTTAAACACTTCAGTAAGAATCTCCAAGGAAATATCTGAAAGCCAAGTTGTGAGTTGATGCCCTGTCTTGGTTCACGTGTCTGCACACAAGTCATACTCTGAGACATTTTTGTGCAAATATTTCAACATAACTTGTATATTAGACACAATCACTTTCCATGTGCTTCTAGCTCTGGAAGAGACTTCTGCTTGTTTGTTTTTAATTCAAAATGAACTAGGATGTAAGATTTCTGTATCTGACATTGGACAAATACAGAGCCCAACATGCTTCCAAGATTTGATGGTTATGAGCTGTAATGTCTTTCTGAAAATATTCTACGATTTCAGCAAAAACCCCACCTAGAATATTCTTGAATATACTAGAATATTTGTAGAAAATTAACACAGTAAGGAGAGTGACAGAAAGTGAATTCATCAGAAGAGCAAGCTGCATATTCACAGTTCCTTCAGTGAGCTTTGGTACAAGCATCACATCCTGAAGCCACCAGGAAATACTGATATACCCCTCTAATATCACTTATCTTCATCCTCACTGGCTCATGTAGATATCAGCCACATTGCCTCTGCTAATTCTGCACCACCTGGCCATCCCCCTTAGAAAGAAAATGAACAGTTAAAAAGGTAGCAAAGAAAGTGTTCAAGATGGCAAAGGGCTGAATGAGCTATCCCAAAATAAGAATTTTTTTATGTTCAGCAAGCATATCAGTTATTTATGCCACGCCTTAGGCATAGACTTTAAAGCATGTCTAAAATGTATTTAAAAGAATCAAATTAATTTTATCTTATTCATATACTGATGATACAGCAGGTGATCAGGGAAAAATTCAGTAGATTAGATTTAGATTAAAAATACAGGGCCATGTGAACAGCAAATAATTTCCTAGGTTAGTCAAATATGTTGTTGGCTCTAAAAAGTTAGAGATTAGAAATAGCACTGTGTACCTAACCAACTGGATACTGCTGAACAGTGATGCAGTGACCGATGTGTAAAGAAACGTAAAACTTCTTCAACAGTAAACACGGAAGCAATATGAAATGCACCCCACTGCAGGGGATGAGGACTTCTCTCTACCTTGGTCATTTCTAGACACTCGATCAGTCCTAGTCTCTTCCACAGAAGAGCTGGAAAGAGTGTTTCAAGCACAGATGAAAAAATATCAGTTAAGGAAAGAAGAAAGGAGGAAAGGAAGGAAGATGGTGTTCAAGAAACATTTAGATATAGCGTTGAGAAACATGGTTTAGTGGGGTTATTGGTGGTAGGTGGATGGTTGGACTGGATAATCTTATAGGTCTTTTCCAACCTAGCTAATTCTATGATTCTATAAAGAACATGAAGTAATTCAAAGAAGTAAACAAGGGAGTGGGTAACATGCTACATATAGACACACATTAAGAAGAATGGAGGAAGATCTTCAATTCATCTTCTCTCACAAAGAAAAATGATACCATGAAAATGAGTGCTGGGGAGCACAGAGCTCCGTGCTGAAAGGTGGCAATGAGACGAAGAGATCCTGGCTTTTACAAGCAGATTTACGGATCATAAGGGAAATCACAAGCAAACTTTGTTTAATCGTGTATAAAAGGTGCAGTGATTTTATTGGAAAACATTAATTCCCTGCTGGGTATCAGAATGCACATCTGCTAATTATTCTCACCACTGGGAATTTCTGTGAAGTTCTAGAAGAAGTATCTTCTGCAGAGACCAGCTAGCGTGCTCCAATGATCTGGCCAACCCTCATGAGAGTACCTGCACTGCCTATTTACATACAAGAAAGAATAATATAGGTAATCAAAACTAATACATTGTCATGGTTTTGTGATTTTCCGTTATTGGTATTCCACATCATAACATCATGTAGTGTATGTACCTGGTTCTCAGAAGAGAAGGACTACTACAGTCCCCACGGTACTTTGCTCCTCTGTTACCATTTCCGGCCAGAGGGAAAAGATAAAAACTTGCAGATCACGAGACCTCGTTCCTTTTTCTGCCCGTCTCTCGTCCTGGCAGCACTTCGCTCCCCAGCCATCTTATCGTCGGTAGTAGAGTAAGGCCTACCTTGACTTTGGGACATTCTCTCTCTCTGTATTGGATTTATCAGCTTAAATTGTAATTATATTGTATTATAGTGTGTTGTTTTGCATTCCGATATCTTATTTAGTAAATTAGTTTGTTTCTCCTCAGATTGTTGCCACTGTTTTTTGCTCTCAGGGCCATCTCCTTACCCTTTTTCCCTTTTCCCGGGGCGTGGGTCCGTGAGTCCCCCGTCCCATTTGTCACGGAACCGGGCTGAACGCCCATAAACCACTGACATACATCCTCAGCATTCCAGTTTTACTGAAATAGCAGCACTACTTGAAAATAAGAGTCCCGGCTTTTCCACAATGACCTGTCAGAGACCTTGCTACCTATTACACAAGCTTAGAAATGTTTTGATGCAGTAACCCTGTAAACCAACATTAATAACCAAAACTTGCTTTGTAACACAGGCAAAAACTAAAAGCATTTTGCCTTCCCTGAATCATTCTGTTTGCATTTCAGTTATTTTTCAATCAAAATCTTGATAACATTCATTCTCAAACAGTACACATACTGAAAATTTGTGGCCGTTTTCTTTCGATAGCACAACAGATGCACTTTTATTATCTTATGAGTTTAACAATGTATCTATGTGTGGCCTCCTACTGCTTCAGATCTCCACTATTCACGGTGTAAGAGGTGGATTGTTGCAGATTGCGTTCATGTTTCTCCAGTTCTCCGTCAGATCTGACAGGACAAATAACGATACACTTGTCATCCTTTTTCAGACACTTATTCCTTTATCCCAAGGCCCAGATGCCTTTCTGTTAGATTATGCTTCTTCTATAGCTTTGATCTCCCTTTACAAAAGGCAGAAAGCAATGCAGTACAGGAATGTTAAAAAAAGTCCTGGCAAAGAGCCTCTGAAATACTGTATCTTCCTTCCTTACTTTTATTTTCCTTATCTCCTATTCTTTCTGCACTTGGCTATAGGGTTCCTCCTGAAAAATCTGGGTGAAAAATAAATATTTTCAAATGAATTTCCTTACACTGAAAAGTCTATTTTCTTCATATAACCCTAGGGCACTAATAGGATCTTTTTTATGTATTCCTGCTTGTCTTTCCTTCCATCCATTAAGTCTCTATATCAAGGGTTCTTCAACTCAGTTTGTGCAATTTTATTATGCTGTTTTCTTAATTTAAATGCTTGCCTTTGCTCTGTGAATGTAATACTTCATCTGTTCATTACAAGTCTCCTTAATTCACTGTGTTGATTAAACATTTAAAAATATATATATTAAATATTCATAAGAATTGGCTTTCTCACCCTGATTCTAGCCCTGGAGTAATATAAACAGTCAACAGGGTTGATCAGTGCAATCATAAAGTCATCTTCCTTTTACCCTTACCCTACGTCAGAATAATTTTCTTTAACTTCTCACTCAGTCACAGCAAATGTTTAATCAAATATTTGACCACTTCTAAACCGTTCTTCATATTTGCGACTGTATTTTCCTCACCTCCAAGAAGCACGCTGCAGTCATGGTGCTGTGCAGCTGAATCATGGCACAGTAATACACCTTATCCTTCCTTCTAAAAAGCTGCTCAGTTTGTGTGTGGGTCAGCCCAACGAGTAGAACAGCAGCATAACACAGTGACTGTGTTTTAGCTTAACATCTCTTTCTTCTGAATGCCAGCTAATACAAGTTATCCAAGGTAAATGGAGATAGAGATAAACAAATATTGAAAAGCATGAGAACGGTCCTTGTGGAACACACTGATGGAAGAGGAAGGCAGGAGGGTCCCAGCTGAGGGCCCTGCAGTGAGGTGCAGAGCCACACTCCTGTGCATTCCCAAGGCTGTGCTGCAGCACCAGGCATGCACACAGTGCTCCCTTTGTCCCAGAGGGACTCCTGCAGCTTACTCAGGCAAGTGATTTCAAATTCAGTATTTGAAAATATATCCTCCCCTCACACGTTACTCTTGATCAGAGAAAAAGGGACTCTAAGAAAGTCTGGCTTAAGACAGAAGGCTTTACATCATTATATCAGAGTTTCTATCTCAATATATCTTTAATTGAAAAAAAATATGTATTTCCAGCAATGAAAAGTATAAAGAACTGTGATTCTTTGTCTTGTGCCAAAGAGAGTTACTTAGGTTGGGGAGCTGGACATAAAAGATTGTGTGTCGTGAAATTTCTTTTACTGTGGCACTGAATACCCAGCACAAGAGGTGTAGCTGCCCTTTACAGCTCAGAACAGTCTCAAATATCCACATTCCTGGATTGGTATCAGCATGCTACCTCACTCTGCTGCTCTGACTTTTCTGAGATGCAGCGGTCCGGACTGCTGGTATGCTAGAGATCTCCACACTAACAGCAAAGTTACTCAAAGCCTCCTGTGAGGTTCAAGCCACTACTACTGAAAACCAATATCATGTTTAAATATGCATTAAAGCAGGGAGTGCCTTTTCATTATTTGAGATATTTTCACATTGTAACTATAGTGGTGCCACAAACACATAATTAATATTTTTCTTCCACACCTATTCCTCATTCCCCTCATCCTCCTCCTGCTGCTGCTGTAATTTCTTCCCAGCTGCTGCCCCACACCACTCCCTCTGATCTGAAGCCACCACCTGACAGAGGCAGCCTTTAAAAGCTGAGTTTGTCTTTAGTTCCATCAAGAGCAATCACAGCTGCAAGTTTCAGTACCCACAGAGACTTTTAACTGTAACTTTTTATTAGAAGTGCTAAATCGGGAGTAATAAAAATTCCCAGTTTAATAGTTTAATAAAACAAGGAAGTTAAAAGCCAGCACAGAGCAGCACCGAGACTGGAGGTGCCAAATATTTGGGTTTAAAATGGTGGGGTTTTCTCCTGTATTTTATGTAATAAGGAAAGGATCTCCAGTGAGGTGCTCTGGGCATAGACAGATTTCTGCAACTACGTTGAAGAATATCACTGTCTTTGAAACTGCACTCATACAAACTGTGAGACTAATATACACTGCAGCTGCATATTGTCACCTTTTGCACATCACCTGAGAGCAAATAGTCCTTTCAAAGTCCCACTAGAAATTTTCTAATGCATTCTGCAGTGAGACCTGAGGCCAAGTTCTTTGAAAGAGCAAAGGTTGTCTTCATAAATAAAGCTTCTGGGGCTTTGAAAGACTGACTCTTCACATTAAAGATTTTTTTTTCAATGTACGTAATAAGAAATTTGGTGGTGTTTGATCAGGAATAAGGCAGGTTTCCAAATTTGCTTTCAAACAACAAGGGGCAATCATGAAAATTTATGGAAGCTACAATAGTAGCCAAAAGTCATCCATATTTCTACCAATGTCACACAGAAAGGCCAGAATTCCAGAGCTACATGATGCCAGATCTGCCTAACTCACTGCTTGGCAGTACATTTTCTTTCATTATTTTGCACTGTGAGAAGTATTACAGGGGCTTAGGCTCATTTCCACATGTCAGAACTTAATCCGAAACTTCATTTTATCTGGAACTGGATTAAACCCAGTAATTGGAGCATAAAAAAAAAAAATAGATTTAAAAACAAAATAACAAAACAAAACTAGTGGGAGGAACTTACAACTTTCCCTATGCACAATAATCATTAGTTCCTCTGGCAGGCTCCAGCCTGGACTGCCATGCATAGGAAGCTCCCCAGCAGCTGCCCCTGAGTGTGCTGTGCCCAGGGCCTTGAGCAGCCCATTTGGTTTCCCTGATGCATTTCTTCTCCTTCTATCTTAATAGCCTCTCCCTTCAAGGAAAAAGCCCCAAAGGTGATGTGACAGCCCTGAACCCTGCAGCACAGATGCATCTCAACACCATGCAGAAAGGCTGAGAACTACACAGTGATAATATATGAAAATCTCCTTCAGAAAACCAGCAGCTCAGGCGTGGTTACCCCTTCCAGTCACTCTTTCCCTTTTAATAGCCAGAATCTTTCAGGAGAGCATTCTTGGCACTCTTCTTTGATTATGAAGCTATTCAAGTACATACATATATTTCTGTTACTTGAATCTTCTACATAAGAACATTCCCATCCAACCCTACTTGGAAAGGATCTTTCACCCATTTTTAGTATTTGTCACTTGAGAAGTTTCTATTCCTCCTCTACTGGCAACTGTCACAGACCTATGTTAATACCCACCCTTTGTTAATTCCCTCTTTAATGACATCTTGTTGGGCAAGGAAGGCAGACTGTGTTTCAAAACATGCCATATTAGCAATACCTATGAAAGCAGAACAGTATCAACGGCCACAACGTAGGAAGGAAGAAGGATGTGGCCCAAATAGTGTATTATGGGAAGTCTGGGGTTTATATTAATTAAAAGAAGCAAACTGAGATAGTAAGACTCAGACCTGTACTACTACTACCACTACCAGGATGTGTAATTGATCCACTTAATCAGTTCCTTTCTTATTCAGGTCAGTTAACATTACCTTTCTTTGTACAATTTTTATAAGGTCTAACTTCTGAAAATACAGCTGTTACCATTAAAGTGATTTTACATTTAATCCCTTTACTATGTTTACATCATTTTCTTTAGGCAAGACATTTTGGTAGCTCTATTTTGATGCATTTTGCTCTGTTCTTCGCTTGGTTCTGGGAAGTCTTTGCATATCCGTTTTATATTAGAGAATGCGTTCTCAGTAGCACATAGGCTATCAGTTCCATTTCAGTAGTAGATAAATAAAATAGGGATTATATAAATAATTTAGTTTTTAGTAGAAACATCAGTTATTTGAAACAGATACTTTCCATTTAAGTTTTGAGAAAATTTTATCAGAAAAGGCTACTGAGTTTCAAGATAAAATTCAAGCCCACAGCGTAAGAAATTGTATTCTGATTGACCATCTCAAATTTACATCATGCAAGGTACAGAAAAAGGAAGTCAGTGGCTTGCAGGTGAAGATGCTCATTCATCTAGACATATACACTATATGCCCAGCTTTATATCCTCAATTATCCTTATTTCTCAGTGATGACTATTTCATCTTTCTGTTTCTCACACGGGATGACCTGACTCCCAGAAGGGTGGTGTTTTCTACCGTATCACATTTTACAAAGGTTTCTCCACAGCCTGCTATAAATGACAACTGCTGGATTTCCATCTGTAAAATTCTGCAACCCTGGCAAGACCATTTAATTGATTTGTGGTCACGGATGAGATGCCATGTGGGTCTGCCTAGACTAGGATCAATTTCACGGTGCTGCAAAAACATAAAAGATAGAAGAGGCAGAGACTGGTAATTCTACATCAATAAATTTCAAGGTCATCTAGAAGTGACAGTGCATAATTAAAGAGCATAATTATATCATCAGCAATCTGATCTCAGTCAACCATCTTAAAATTCCTGAATGAAAAAGGGAATGAAGACAACTGTTGTTTTTTTTTTAAATCATACCACAGATGTATTTTTAAGGTCTAGTCAAAAGCTATGTAAAACCATAATTTTCCATCTCTGATCTCTTCTGTTATTTACAGCTCAGGCATTTTATTTATACATAGCCACAACTCTCCCTACTCCTACCCCCCAAAAGAGTTCCTAATATTCAAAACATGCATTATAGGGATGTTAGTAAGATGCTGAATCTATTTTTGTTCATGTAAATACTGCTTTGCTCAAAGGAGTTGGGGCATTTTGGAATCCAACTTTATTTGGCATTTCTATTTTGGACGAAGAATAGTCAAATGCCAGGCATAACATCTGAGCAAAGCAGGAGTTCCCTCCCAGCACACACCACTAGGACCATAGTGATGAGAGTTAGCTCCACACATAGCCCTTTGAAAACAGCCAACTGCTGATATTCATGTCTTGAGATTATTAGCAACGTAGCAGATAAAAAGCAGCACAATGCGTTTCTGGAGAAATCTATACCTCTCACTCTTCTAATACCTCACAATGATTTACAAAGCAAAGACGTTTCAGATAAATAACTTAGTAAGAGCAATAGATAGCTCTTATGGAGATTTTACCCCTCCATCTAGTTTGATACTCGGTTGGAATACATCGTCTTCGCACTAAATTTAGAGAAAGATTGAAATTCACCATGGAACATCCACAAAAGAAGAGTAAGAAGCACCAAAGGTACAGTGAGTTGTCACATAATCATAGGCCTATTGAAACATGCGAAAGAAAGACTGAAAGAATTAGGACTCTATATTTTCTGGAAGGGTACACTTCAAATCTCTGTGCAGAAGATGCAAATGGAAGAGCAAGAATTAAGAAACTGTTTATTGTAAATAAGTTGTTCTTCTGCCCTCTGAGGGCAAAAGAAAGAGTAACAGGCTTAGCATTCAGCAAGAGAGGTTCATGTGAGATGCTAAGAAAAATTCTATGCAATGAGGACAGGGAAGAACTGTAATAGATTACTTCAGCACTGAAGAACTTTGAAGAACATGTTACAGAAACATTTATGTAGAAAAGCTTGGTAGAAGTGATTCTGTGTTCTGGAAAGGTAGAGTCTATTTTTTTTTTCTTCCTCCTCAAGCTATATTTTCCTATAATTTACCATGATTTTTTTTTTTTTAAAGCCATTTAGTTGTCTGCAAATTTCAACATTAACTCACACATTAGTTAGATACACTAGTGGTTTATTCTTCAGTTGAATCTTCTCTGTCACAACCATGTGCTGTAGTCACCCATCTTTACAGCTGAGTAGAAAGCTGCTTGGACACTATAAATACTTCCCTTCCAGACTGAGCCCAGCACCCTCATGGGAATTCCAGTCTCCATAGCACAAGGAATAAGAAGCTGTGACTGGAAAGCCAAGCAGACAGAACCCTTCCACTGAGACTGGATGCTATGCTTATTTCTTATGAGTGTTACTACAGTAATAATTCACTGTGATGTTCAGTAGTGCTGCATAAACCTTCCAGGCTGCTTACAGGGTTTCACTACAAATCTACAGGAAACGAAGTCCATCAAATGCTTTCGCAAATCAGAGTATTTAAGCATTAATGAAGATGCTCTCAGTCCAAATTTAAAAAACAAACAAACAAGTCTTGCTTACTCTGTGGGAAATGTGCTGAATGCAGGCCTTATAAATCAAAAAGGGAAAGAAAAGTTCTGTCTACAGTACTCATTCTTTTTACCCTTATCAACACAGCCTTTAAGCCTGGACTTAACCACTTTTTTTTATTCAACTCTCTCACACCAAAGCGCTGGAGTCCTACTATTATCATCTCAAAATCCAATTCAGAAATTACTAATAGCAACAAAATATGAATAAAGTAGTTGTTAATTATAGTACGAGGAATCATACATTTGTTTTCCCCATTTTTTTTTGTAAGCATAGAAAGCAGCTACACTCACAGTCACTGTTTATTAAAGTGAGAGATATAGCAGATTTGATGTTTCTTCATAAAATTTATCAAGAATCTCAATAGTAGTCTATCAGCTTTTCTTAATGTATCCTTTCTATCTTAATGGCCACACAATCTTAAGTGCTAGTCTTGGGAGTTTGTGCTGAGCGTTCATGCAAGGCACAAGGAACTTAATGAATTAAAACCTCCATCTTTAAACAAACTTAAAATTTGGTTTGATGCCTTAGGCCAAAACAACAAACCCAATAAACGAGCAAAAGCTATACAGCTAGTTTACTAAGACAGCAGAAAGGCATTTTTAAAGTCACAGAAAGAGCAGGAAGCAAGAAAAAAATGAACAGTTATTGCATCTGTATTCTAAGAACTTGTTACAGAACCAAAACTTCTATTGAAGCTCAGCTGGTCATACATGCTTCTGTTTATTGAGCTTTTTTCAAAAAACAACTCTTTGAAGAAATATTTCTGTTGTGTACCATATTGACTTTTAAATCAGAGAGTTAAAAATTTTCCTAAAATTAAAACACATAACATCAAAATAATCTACCTTATTTTTGCTTTGTGAAAAATTAGAAACAAGAGTTCATTGCAATCAAGCACAAATTAATTTCCTTAATTGCTGCTGTTACATCTGAAATTGAAAACCCCATTTTATCTATTCATGATGAGTTTCTCAGTCTAATTTACTAATTCTCACAACACTAATGCAGAGGAAGGGACTCCTATAATGCCCATAGTGCAATTAGTCACTACAGGTAGGTTTCAGCAGCCTGAACTCAGGCATCTAATGCCATTAAGATGTTCTAGGCTAACCCATCTGTTCTCTAACTACCACCTCCAAATGGAGTGGTTGGATTGTCCATACCTCCCAAGTCATAAAGGCTGGTACCTTGTTACCTGGTTACTGTCTTACTATGGATATACCTCAGCCTTCTAAATAACTGTGCATTCATTATTGGAGCTCTGTGGCCTTCAGAGCCTAAGCTCTGACGGAGAGAGGAAGCAACCACCTCACCAGAACAGGCAGCCTTCCTACCAGCACTGCTTATGGGGTTTCTCAGCTGCTTTCCCTCTCACTAGCATTTTAGGCACCCAGCTTGCCAGGTACTGCAGTGGAGCATGAGTGTGTACCTCAGGGCTTTGGTTAGCAGCGTATTGCAAATCCTAACTGCTTTTGTAGCCCTTAAATTACATTCACTCATGGTTACACTGCAAGTGATAATGTAGAGAAATTGAGTCTTCTCCCTTGAGTGACAGGGTGTACTGATCACTGACCCATGCTGCTGTTCAGCTTCCTTGGTAGAAAATAAGTATTGCTTTTTATTAACTGTCACTAAGTCAGAAGAAGAGTAAGGGGTATGGAAAACTAAGAGTAAGAAAGTCATTTTACTCTTGTAAGGCACAGCCTGGAAATTACACTGACTGGTTTGTGTGTTATACCTCTGCTCACATGGCAGAATGGGAGGCTCTGGAGACTGAATAACAGGGTTCAACAGGTAGCAACTGGGGTCCTGTTGAGAATTCAGCTCAGGTCAGTAATAACGGTAGTTTAGTTGCTCATGTGAATTTTGCGAGTTTCAGTCCAGGTCTGTAGGGGGCCAATACATACAAATCAGCCCATCAAAATTGCCATTATTCATTAAATTCATCAAGAACATTAACAAGTACTAAACAATGAACCTTATTCTTACCAACTGGTGACTTCTAAGACTAGACTAGATCCAAACCAGTTAGTGTGGTTCCTATGAGTAAGAAGAATATATACTTGTTCTCTCTCCAGTGTACCTACAGAAGATAAGCAGTCATGATTTCACGCCTTCAGCTGGGATGTACCCAAGTTGCTCCAAAAGTAATGCCTCCTATTTGTTCCCATGGAAAGCACAATAGCTACAAAGAGCACAATAATGCTATTTGATAGAACGAATTGTCAGCTACAAAACACTACTTTTCAACATAGTCACCACCATTAGCTGTGCATTTTCACCAGCAATGAACAAGAGCCCACATGCCATCTGCACCAGAGGAGGTGACCTACTATTTCATAGCTGCTACAACGATGTTGTTTCTAGGAAAACGTTGCCCACACAGTCCATCTTTTATTGGCCTGAACAGATAGAAGTCAGAAGGCACCAAATCTAGACTACATGGTGGGTGTGGTAGAGCAGTCCAGCCAAGATCGGTCACATGTTCCATGGTCTTCAAACTGCTGTGAGGCCTGGTGTTACTGTGCCACAAGAGAAAGGTTCACTTCTTCTCTTGCCTGGCTGATGCAGCAGTCAGCATTGATGGTTTGTACGTGATCCAGAAGAATCACCCCTTTCCTAACCCAAAAAACAGTGCACTTAACTCTCTTAGGACAGCATCTTGAATTTTTTCTTCAATAGGGAATTCACATGTTGCCATTCCATGTACTGCCATTTTGACTCCAGCTTGTGATGACACCACATCTTGTCACTGGTAATGATATGATCCAGTGAACTGTCACCTTCAGCCTTGTACTGGTTCAATAGGTCCTGACAAACCTACTGTAACACTGTAGTGCTATGGAAAGCACAGCAATAATAGCAATAGCAGGGTGGCAAAGTCCCAGGCTGCAGCAAGTGAGAACAAGCTCAAGTGCAGCAGCCATGGATGCAGAAACAAAGGAAAAAAGCTGCTTACCCTTATAAGGCCTCAGGTTGGCAGGGATCTCCAGCAAGATACCCTCACTTCCACTGCCAACCCTTAATGAGGTCTGGGAAGGGGTGGATCTTGGCTCCACTCTTTCCAGTCACTCAGAGGCATTGCATACACCTGAGCTCCCCTGGGTTGGCCCTGCCTTCCCACCAAGTTCCCCATCACTGGTTCAAGGTGCAACTTAGCATTTCCACAATGCCTGCACATAGTGTTCTTTCTGGTCCTGTATGAGCACAAATGGGACACACTTGGTGTAAACTTTGCAATATTCCAATGTTGTCACCGTTGTTTCCAATGTATTGAAGCTGATATTCAGTTCTGTACACAGTTGCCTGGTTGTAATCTGTCAATTCACATGGATGAGCTGATCAAGATGCTCATTTCATGGTGACAGCTGTGCATCGCCATCCAGAACGTGGCTTGTCTTTCACGTTGCTGTCATCACTGATGAAATGCACTACCCACTGCGTCACTGTGCTCACATCCACTGTGTGGTCTCCAGAAACATACAGTGCCAGTGAATGCCAATGGGTACCATTTTTTCCACATGGAGAAAGTCAGTAACACCCCTTTGCTTCATATGCACTTCCATGTCAGACATCATTTTGTCACAGTTGTGTGAGCAATTCAGCTAATACTCAGTTTTTTTGGCTGTCTTCTGAATATCACCTTAAAGCTTGATCTGTAATACTTGTTAAGGATACACAAAAATCTGTCATGTCTACACTAAACAACTAAGATGCACTCAACTCTAACACATGCTTTTGCCTATGAAATTCCTGAGTTCTACAAGTAGAGCTAAATGGCACTGCTCTTATGCCATATATGAATATGGGAAAACACTGAAGCATAAGAGGGCACAAAGTTAATGTTGAATACTTAGAGCTTTAGTAATAACTGCGGTGTATGCACCAGAGTGAGAAGGATGCATTATGTCATTTTCTCCCCAACCACCTACAATGAGCACCAGGAAGAAAGCATTAGCAGTTCCAAGGGGAAAAAGAGCTTTGCATGTCTGCTAGAGTGATCCCATCTGGCCTAATTAAATGATCTGCATTGACAGTCCTCTAGGTAACGTCTTATTGTGCTCTCCCAGCTGGAAGATGAAAATGCAATTGAGGCCTGCTTGAAGGAAATAATACGGAAGTGCCTCCCAGGGAGCTGGGATGTGCTTGAAGCTTTTAAAAATGCAGAAGCAGTAGGTGAGGATAAAAATCTAGGGAAAGCATCATCCCTAGCTTTACGAAAAGCAAGTGATCTACTTTCTGCTTAGAAAGAGGTATCACCTACAGGTCTTGTTCCTCCTTGGTGCATAAGGCCAGTGAAGAACACAAAAGGAGGATATCCTGCAGGAGGAAATGGTACTGGAACAGATCATGAAGCACAGAATGCAAATAAGCTATGGTCAGTAATATAACAAGTAGCTGAAAAGTGCAGAATGGGCAAATGTTAGACTAATTATGACAGAATATGAAGAACTGCCAGCATCAAGCACTCAAATACTGTGTCAAGACTCATAAAAATCATAAAGCCATTTAAATTTGGAGTCTCTTCACCTTCTGTTGTCTCTTGCTGAGCCCTTAGAATCATTTTACACTTTTTCCGTAGCCTATGGTAAAAATGCTTTTACCATTATGAGTATTGACATGCTTTTTTTACATATAGTTATGTGGTCCCAGAAGGGAGTGTTCACAGTGAGTTATTTAGCCGCAGGTAGCAGTGCACAGTATTTATATCCCTGCTCTCCTGAAGGTGTTGAATGCTATGAAGTGCATGGATTTTTTTCTTTACACAGATGGGGATGCTTATGGTTTTGTTGTTTAATATAGAATATGCCCTAATATTGTTAAAGAATTGATGTATTTAGATGCGTCTTGTCAAGTGACATATCCACCTGTTACTAGAGGGTAACAACGTGCAAATAAGTCCCAGTCAGTGAACGAAGGCACTAAAGTGTCAATGTTCCTTTGTATTAATAACTTTTTCTTATGTTATGTTACATTTGACATGATTTGGAAAATAGCAAGTATACTACAATCTCTTTTGAATGAGATGTGCTACGTTTGCTCATAAGGTGTTGTGAAAGGCAGACTTTCCCACTATATGTACATTAAATAGCGTTAAAATGTTCTGCTGGAGGGATTTGAGCTGAAAAGATAGTGACTCTTAGGGTACTACACCAAAGAGAATGAAAGCAATGAAAGTGATTCTGGTGTATCAGTTCATCTTAAAGGAACTTTAAAGATGGAAGCATGGAGCACTAATCACTCAATTCCATCTATTAGCATCATGGCACATTGTACAAATAATGCACAAATCACACAGCACATTGCCAAAGATCTTTGCATCTATACTGCATTCTCAAGGTTTTTATTGCTTAACATTCTTATCTTCATTACAATGTAACTCAGAAATGGATTTATGTTATACATAATCATAGACCTGACTCAAGCTTCACAATACATAATTTATGTACAATCTGAGGTCTTCTGTGTGAATTTCAAATGAACAGCATGATGTTACACTTGGTAGCATTTTTATCTTTTGCTAATATCACACTGAAACATAAGCTTCTGTAACAGGTCAGCTGTGAGTTTTATCAGCTGTCAAAATTCAAAGATAAAACCTCAGTACGTATGCGGATTCTATGCATCTAATGACAGTTCTTTTTAGCTGTATTCTCAAGTAACTGAGTATACCTCTAAATCTAATTACACATCTAGACTGCAGTGTAATCTAGGTGCTAGGCATCTGCAATTCTGGCCATCAGGTTGTGGTCAGCCAAAAGAAATCTGTGCATGAACTTCAAATAAAAACACAGGATGAAAAATTTGCATATTTACATGATGCTTTACCTTATGACTGCCATCTGTATGCACACAGATTGACAGGAAGCACATTTGTATCTTTTAAAGATCTTTTCTATTTGATTATTCTGTTAATCACAGATCCTTTTCAGCCTTTCTTTCTGTCTGTTTTAACGAGTAAACTAATTCATTTTAAAAACAGCTCTTTTCCTAGCGAAGATGCAAGTTCTTAAAACTGTGAGGAATGTGCCACCAGTGCAACAAAAAGACATTAATATGATTAACAAATAGCTCATGGAACTGAGAATGAGGGTATTTGAGCAGAGCTCTCAGTTGTTCTGCATTGCTGCAGAATATACAGCAAATTACACCCCTTCTCTATATCTCTCCCTTTATAAACATTATCTTCTATTCTGATGCGTATTTGCAAAGCCACTGCTAGGATTTGTATGAAGACCACTGGGGACTACAGGAACCACACTGTCTTACAGAATAACTCAGACACAACAGAAATACAAAGCTACTGATTTCACTCCAGTTGAGTTTTTGGCAATATGGTCCACAAAGTCAAGGGAAGCCAACTGAAACACTCCCTCCTCCCTTTGGTTCAGATTAAACCCAGAGTAGGGTAAACCAGACCACCCTTTTTGTTGTTCTAATACACAGCTGTGACCAGAGCTGAGAGTTTTCTTTTAGTCTCTTCTGGAGTAAATCTTACAGTAAGTCTCTATTAGATCACACTAGTTCCAGGCTCATTTAATACTTTCAATATCTTCACAAGCTACACTGGCATCAGAACTGCTAGATTTAAAATTACTGCTATGCATACTGTATGGATATATATCATAAAACCACTCCTTAGCTAGGGGTAGCAGAGTATGAAGTTTTTATTAGGGAATTGTTTCTTATGTGTGTATTACAGTTAAGGCAAGACTAAAGTCCTTGTATTCAAAATTACATTTCTCTCAAAACTGTATTAGTGATTTTGACTGACTTCTCAGATTTTATGGGTAAAGAGGACGGTACTGATTTAAAGCTAAGAAATATCCCTCTTCTCTTCAAATACTGCAGCTCCGATCTGTCAAAGCAATTGATCTGGAGGTTCCTTTAGTTATCTTAGTGCAATGTAGGGAATAATGTTCTAGTGGAAGATTTCTGACTCATATCTCTTCTATCCTTGCCTATGGGTTGCATGATATAACCTAAATATTACTATTTAGAATGTACTATAACATTGTTGTTTTTTTTCCTCTCTGCCCTAGTCCAGCTCTTGAGGAAGATGCAATTTGAATCAATCATTGCTGGCAGAATAATATCTGAGCTTTAGCTATGTGTGATCAGTTTAGTTATGGTTTTCCCTCTTTATTGTGCACTAGTAGATTATAGAATCTCCAAGTATTGAACACCTACAGTGAAGATAAGAAGCCCAAAGTAACTCATTTATTTAACATAAACCATACATGAAGAGAATATTTTTGTATATAATTAATGAAATATAGGCGTCTGCTTCCATTTTAGCTACATGAAGCATTAAGACATTTTTGCATTATTCAATACTACTTTTCCAAGGACTGAAAATACTTAATTGAGATATTTACAGTAACTTCACACGGAAGCACAGCTGCAAGGTAGTATCTGATTACATATATTCACAGCTAGGAAGTAGATCCAGCCGTTTGCAGCACTATTATTACATTAAAATGAAAATAACTGTTTTTGCAGTTCAACATAGTACATAACATCAGTTATTATTAAAAGGGCCCTGGATGGATGCTCGTTGGCTCTACAGCATTCCAAAGGGGTGGCCTAATTTGCAGGCACCCCAAAGCACAGCTGAATTTGCAGTCCAGGACTCTACACCACCATCTGTTCAGCATTCTGAACAGCCAAGCTCATCTTCTTCCAGCCCCAAAATACATTTTTTATGGCACAAACGTATTTTTCTATGAGCAATTAAAGCAGCTCCAGGAGATGGATTATTATAAGATCCACTTCAGTCACTGAAATGTTAATTGGATATTCTGGACCAGCCAGAAAAAAAAACAGGTCAATTTTCCCAAGTTTAACTGATTTAGAAGGCCTGGTAAAAACAGCCCAACCCACTGACCTCCAGTAAAATAAATCTAATCCTGCTCTGCTAGTTTCATATGTATGCACTTTATCACAGCTATATATGAATATGCATGCAGATTATCAAATTATTGGTGTATGGTAGTGCATGGAACAGAAAATCATTTAGCGTGCATCATGGAGAATTTTCTATACACATTGTCTGCTATATCTTGAGAATAGAGAAGTTTTGGGGAAAGAAGCTGAATGATATGAATTGTGGTAACAGCATATTAAGAACAGAATTTCTCTTTCCAGATTAACTAGTGAGTATAATTTCAGTCCTACAAGCATTTAGTGCACCAGTAAAAAAAAAAATCACTTTGGAGTTCGATTTTACACCATATCTGCTGTACTAAAGCTCAGTATACATGCAGCAAGTTTCTCAGTATTTTTTTAGAATATATGGTATTGCTTGGATTAGGTTGTAAATACTGTATTCCAGTGAACATGATGCCACAGTTCCTACTGTGTATAATATGATAGTTAACAAACATATACATACTGTAGTGGTGGGGTGACTCAGGACCAGCACAACAAATCTTGCACTCTAGTAATTCATCTTGCATTAGACATGGCCATACTGTTTGTGCTACCCCAAATCTGAGATCAATACCTGTTTCACTCTGATGAGATTTTTTCAGTGTGTGTTTTGCTGGCTAGCTGGATTATGCTAAGAACTCATTTTTGTTTATTCATCGTATGTGGATCAGAATGGTGACCATTTACTATAGAACTTTCTTACTAAGATGGTACAGGCTGATGGCACAGTTCTCTCTAAAGCCTCTAATACGCACTTGATTCTATGTACATAATTTTTGTAACGTTTGGTCTATTTCTGCAATAGAATCCACTCCTTAAGATCGTGAACTAAAGTTTCCCATGCTTGAGCTACATAATTTTGTCCATCAAAAACAAGTTTTATCTCTAGACAGCAATATATTTTTGGTACTTTCTGAGCATTGGAGTATTTTATTTTACTTTGATCAATGTATATATGTGGTTCTAAGGATATATTACTCTTTCAGACTAATTTAAAATAATCTGCTGAACATTAATATTTTTTCTAAGCTAAGTTTGATATTAGAGTTTCTATTTAATTTCTCCTTTGTATTTGCAAGTCAAAGTTATATGTACTCTGAAACCATTCAAATATTAATCAAATGCAGATCACGGTAGGGCAACCAACTGTCAGGAAGGCAAGTTGTATAACAACTTGGACTTAACAATTGTGTTCATTTCAGCAAGGCTCACTCTAAAAGCAAGCAATGCAAATAAACTCCTCCTGTGTTGTATATTATGAACCGAGAGCGTGGGGAGGAAACAAATGTCTGGATACAGTACCAGGTCAAACAAAAAGATTCTACCCTCTATAAGCACAAACACAGTAGTTTCTTTTCCCTTGAGTTCCATCTCTCCAGTACAAAATCCCAGCAGTCTACTTTCTTACAATTCTATTCTAAGTAATTTGCCATGAGAAAGCTATTTAGCCCCTAGGCAACTTTCCACATTTCCATACTGTCAATGAAAAGAAGAACAAACTTTGCCCAAATTGGCTCCAAAGCCCAGATGGAGAATGAAACTTTTTTTTTTTTTTTTTTGACACAGAGCCTGTGACACCCTCACTGTTAAACAAAGAGCAGGTAGATCACTCAGGTCCACTCTAGAAGTGGTTGCTCTGTCATCTGTGCTTGTTCTCAGCTTTCACCTACAGCTGTGACTCCATTAGCCCAGTTTCCTCATCTGGTATGACAATGCCCCATTTTCTCTAGTTGTCTTACCTGGGACTTCAGTCTCCCTCTCTGTAGTCAAACAAACTTCAAAATCACAGAAATGGGAAAGAGTACATCTCTACATCAGCATTCTGTCACTAATTATTTGGTAAATGCCAACAGCATCATACGAAACATCCCCCGCAGGTAACCCATGGCCATGTCCAATTTCTGTACTTTTGTTCTGCATTGCTGGGCTAGGACAGCTGTCCCACAAGGTCCCTTGGAAACCTTCCCATGACATGGCCCAGCTCGCTTCCCAGCGGTCAGGGCTGGGCAGTCCATGCTGCCCGCTGGTGAGGACCTGCTGTTTCCAGGACTGATCACTTGGCAAGACACAGCTGCAACAGCAACTCTTAGAAGCAGTGGCTCTGGAATAACCTCCTAGCCAATGTGATAGAAAACTTACAAGGTTTCCAGTGGAAATCTGTTGGCAATGTGAACAAGATCCATAAAAACTGACATGCCTCAAGAGAATAGATATATTTCTTAAAAAAAATCTGTATTTTGCAGTAACCTTATACGTCTCTGGAAGATGAGCAAGTGTGGTTTATCATCCTTCACCTTCACTTCCCCCACAAAGCCGCACTTGGCAGGTAGTTTCTCTTGGATTCCATAAAGACAATTCCAGACTTTGTAATACCTCGCATGCAGATAATGCACCACCTCTAATAAGCTCTGACATTAACCACAGTTCACAGTTTTGGGAACTGAGTCTCTGTGTCCCCATAGCTTTTTTGACTTTGTTTGTGTGATACATAAACCTGTTTCTCCCCTCCTCCTCCCTAATGGAATTTTGACTGGGGATGCAGGCAGTCAGAGCTTGGAGGCAACTGCACAAGCCATCTTCTGATTGGTGCTAGTCCAACAAGAGTATGTAACATTGTATAATTGCTATTTTTTATATCATGTTTAAAATCCAGCTTGGAGCAATTGGGTGATAATTGGCTCCCATTCTATGAACACTTTAAAAAAAAAAAACTTTGGAAGTCAAACTTAATATCTCCCCGCGAGTTATATCCACTTCACTACTTTGAATATATTATGGCTTCATTTTCATTTTTAAATCACTCTTTGTCAGCTCTTGGCTATCAGCCTTCACTTCAAGTATTCAGAGATACGAATCAGTTTCTTTCATCATTTACACAGTGCTTGTTCTAGAAGACATTACTATTATAGTAATGAAATCTACTTTAAAAGATTTTTTTTTTTAATTTTAGCAAAAGAACTTCATTATGACTTCCAACAAGTTTAAGATCATTAAAGTGAAAAGAGTAAGGAAAGTGGTGCAAGAAGGAAGAACAGTATATAGCTTACCATTCAGAATAAAAAAAAAAAGGAGCCATAACATTAGCCAGCTAAGTACAATATTCATTGTCTTATGGCACTGCAACTACAGAAATATCCTACCCTCCCAAAAATCCATTTTTAAAAAGTACCACAAAATATTTCAAGAAAGCCTCAAGAGCTTTGTAGCTATGCTGAAACCCTGCTGTAAGATGTAACTAACATCAAACCTATCTAGTTAGGAAAGAATATCTAACACGCTTTTTCTCAACTTTTTTCTGTCTTCTCTGTTACAGAAGTTTTATTGGCCAAAGGAAAATTCGGGACACTAACACTGTCTTTCATTTAAAAAAAAAAAAAAAA